>NW_004524685.1:4411841-4413278 GCF_000260255.1 Octodon degus | reverse complement strand
GTTTGGTTCAGCAGGAGGCTTATCTCAGAAGCTGGACCTTCTCTATTAAAAAAAATTAGCCCCCAAAAGCATTTCCCTTTTCAGGGGTTTCCTTGCAGGGTGGGGAAAAAAAGTGAAAACACGAAAGGTTAATTTTTCTTCTGTTCCATTAAAATAAGAAAAATAAACCTCAATAAAACAAGTCATTTATGAAGTTACTTAAAAAATTTTTATATGGTTTTCATTATATAATTGGACACATCTGGGGTTTATAATTTATAGGAACAGAAAGTGAAAGACCATTAGTTTGGCCCGGAACAGGCAAACTTTATGATCTAAAACTCTTGTGGAACATAATTTATGAACCAAATACCAAAGAGAAGGCTTCGTAATTTATAGGGATTTAATATTTCATTTACATATTTCTGTTAAATGTCCAAATTTTCAGAGAAGTCAACAATTTTTTTTATCTTTTAGCCTCCTGTGTAAGCAGACTGGTGAACGTAGCATCTCTTCACATGTGGGGAATGCAATCCTCAGTGCTCAGGAATGCTGACACTGGTCTTTTAGGGCACTGCCCGTATCCCTGGACTTCCCTGGCCCACTGGGGTTGGTTCTGATGCAGCAGGTTGAAGCATCAAGACTGTCATTCGTGCCATGCCCCCCCCCCCCCAGCTGAGGTCACTGGCCAGCAAAGGCATGAAGTACAGATCATGGACCAGAATGGGAGACACCAGTCAGGTCTTCTTAACTTGGCTCTGCCTGTACCTCCTGCGCATGTGCAGCCGTGCTGAGGCCTGTTAACAAGAGGCAGAGGTGCCTCTCAGGCCCCTGTCAGTAAATCTGGTCACTGCCTCAGCCCAACCTTTCCCTCCTTGAAGAAGGAGCTATCATCGACTAATGCGAAGTTTCACTGGGGAGATCATTCACACTGAATTTTACATCACCCGTGTCCTATAGTTGTGTAATGGGGCAGCCCTTAGACAAGAAGTCTGGGTAACATTTTTAAAATAAAGCTTGGTTTTAGGATAGTTTTAGATTTATAGAACAATCATGAAGCTAGTACAGAGTTCCCCTGTACGCCTGCAAACAGTTTTCCTAATATTGCCATTTCACATTACTACAGTACTTTTGTCACCAACTATTGGTACCTTGCTAGCAAAAGAAGAAATCAATCCATCACAGAGAGCACATTGGCCAAGCAATGGCCGTGACTCATCCACATGGCTGACACTGACAAAGGTTCTACAATCTGAGGTTCAGGATCTCAGCATAAATCCTGAGGGGATTTCACTGACCTTCTCAAGACTCAAAAGCTACAACTCTTGTTGCATAGATCCTGCTTTACCTTGGTCTTAATCACCCAGCAGAAAAGTAGAAAAATGAAATGTAAGAAGTAAAGCCATGCTGTTATGTTGAGCTGTAGGGGACTCAGGTCAACAATTTCTGACCTTGCCA
>NW_004524685.1:4405120-4411421 GCF_000260255.1 Octodon degus | reverse complement strand
GACAGTTTGAAGACTGCTAGTAGCTCAAATTGTTTCATCATTGACCACTGGGAGCCTCCAGTTGGCACCCATGTTTGTGACATACTACATCATGGTGTGTGTGTGTGTGTGTGTGTGTGTGTGTTAAGGTATGCACAGAGTGACTTTTAATATGCTTATCAATGTAAACAAAACACAAGTTAAATAGACAAGTGAGAACATATTTCAGGCCAAAATTGAGAAAACAATCAGTAGTACCTTTTAGGATTTTAATGGTATGTGGTTTTGTTTTGTTGAGAACTTCCTTCCTTTTTACCACTATCAGCACTCCAGGCTTCTCTTGCATATGTCCTCTTTTAAAGGGGTGAGTTCTCCAAACAGCCCTGTTTTTGGCATAAATCAGCTCCACTCAATTCAAAAACCCAATCCAAAAATGGGCATCTGATATGAATATACATTTCTCAGATGAAAAATACAAATGGCAAATAAATATATGAAGAAATATTCAACATTGTTATGATTTGTGTCTAGGTGTTTCCCCAAAGCCTTATGTAGTCATGGGGGAGCTTTTGGAGTCTGTGATTAAGTCATGATCCAAGGCTGGGATTATGAGTGTGAGTGTCCTGAGGCAGAGAGTCTCCACACAAATGTAAGGAGGAGAGAGGTTAGCTAGAAGCCACGGCTGCTTCCTCCCGCTTTGCCCTTTGCTATTTTTGCAGCCATAAATGACTGCCCTCTGCCATGTGCCACTCTGCCCTGGAGCCAGTCAAGTATGGCCTGAAACCTCTATTAAGTGTGAGCTAAATAAGCCTTTCTTTCCTTCATTTTGGGTGTCAGGTATTTTGTCCCAGCAATGAGAGAAAAGTAACCGAGACAGAATTTGATACCATAGAAGTGGGGTCATTGCTATGAATACCTGACCATGTGGATTATGAGCCTTTGGGAATGGCTTATGGGAAGAGGTCGGAAGGGTTCAGGGATGTTACTTATAAAAGAAGTGCTGGAACAACTTTGGCTATTCTGTATGGGAGATTCTGGTCAGACGCACAGAAGACTAGAAGGCTGATAGAAATCCTGCCTGTGAAGACCAGGCTGAAGAGGTTTCCTTTGGGAAGAAGGACTACATTGGTTGTTGGGACTCCAGATGATGTGTGTTATGGCTTGGCAGAAAGTTTGTCTGCATTGTTCTTGTACAGAGACTTTGCCTGAGACTGAGATTAAGTGCGGCAGACTGATTAATCTTGCAAAAGAAATTTCAAGGCAGTTGAATGTTGAGGCAGTGGCATGGCTATTCTTGGGGGGCTTTTAGTCAGATTTGTGTGGATAATCAAGAGCAAGAAGCCCAGTAGGATGATTTAAAATGTGAATTTGGCCAGAAAGGAGGCTCCAATATAGCTGTGGAATGCAAAGATAGAGCTAAGAGGATCTCCATTGCTAAGAAGAAACAAGGGAATAGAAATTATGGCCTCTGAGCGTCACAGGAGGTGACAGGTCTCCACCCTTTCCAGCCTCAGAACTGCATGGATGAGGGACTTTGCTTTGGAGAGAAAGCTGAAGAGCCCCAGGTTCCAGAATGGAGGCAGCAGCCACACTAGGTTCAGAATGGCAGCAACATAGAGAATTTGTTCCTTAGAATCAAGTTCAGAGCACTCAGTGATCCAGGCACTCGACCCCTACAGCCAAAAGAGAAGAAAACCTAGCTACTGCTCCAGCTGATAGCAGTCCTTGGCATCATCCATATGGCGCTGGTTCTAGGTACAGGCAGAATGCAAGATTTCTGAGCTTAAGAAAGGTTCCACCTCAATTTCAGAAGGTCTGGGAGGCCAGGCAGTATACCTCTGAGAGGGTAGTGTGTGAAGCAGAGAGTGAGAAGCTTAGCATGCATAGCAACTCCAGAAGTTTGAAAAGGCCAGGAACGTGATCACCTGAAGAAAACTTCAAGGAGGGAGCAAAGTCAGCCTAAGAAAGCAGCTATGGAAGCTACAACCACCAGAAGTTCCAGGGAGGTAGAGCCACATGGAGCTGAAAATTCACCACAGATTGCTTCAGATGTCCCACGTGGATCTACAGGATGCAATGTTTGCCCTTCTAGATTTTGGACTTACTTTGGTCCCAATGCTTTGTATCTTGCTGTTTGTACCTTTTGAAATAGAAATGTGTATCTTTTGCCATTGAATGTTGGAAACTTTTCATTTGTACAGGGGCTCAGAGCTAAGAGTTTGCCTCAGATCTTGGCGGATACTTGGACTTTTCAGCAGTGTTGAAACTGTTAGGACTTTGGCAACACTTACAGATGGGCTAAAATGTCTTTTACATAAAGGGATGTGCATGAGTCTTTGGGGAGCCAGGGGGGAAAATGCTATGGTTTATGTCTAGGTGTACCCCTAAAGCCTTATGCAGTCATGGGGTAGTTTCTAGAGTCTGGTTAATTCATGATCCAATGCTGGGATTCTGGTTGTGAGTGCCAGGGGGCACATAATCTGAATACAAATGTAAGGATGGGAAAGAGGCTAGCTAGAAGGCACAGCTGCTTCCCCTCCCTTTGCTCTTTGCTGTTTTCTGCAGCCACAAACATGCCACTCTGCCCTGGAGCCAGCCAGGTATGGACTGAAACCTCCACTAACTGCGAGCTAAATAAACTTTTCCTTCCTTCATTTTGGGTGTCAGGTATTTTGTCCCAGCAACAAGAGAAAAGTAACTAGAACAAATATAATTGATTATTCAAGAAATGTAAGTTAAAACAACATTGAGATTCTATCTTACCCCAGAAAGAATGGGTATTATCAAGAAGTCAACCGATAACAAATGCGGGAGGGGCTGCAGGGAAAAAAGGAACTCTTCTCCACTACTGATAGGAGTGCAGGCTGGTATAACTACTGTGGAAATCAATGTGGGGATTCCTCAAAAAACTAGGATTGGAGGTTCCCTTCAACCTAGCTATTCTCTTGAGTATTTATTTGTCCCCAAAGAACCAAAAGCATCATACCACAGCAATATATGTGCACAGCAGCACAACTTGTCATAGCTAAATCTTGGAAACAGCCTAAATGCCCATCAATTGAGGAATGGTTTAAAAAGGCAGTATTTTTATATAATGGAGTGTTACTCAGCTATAAAAAAGATAAACTTGAGGCTTTTATAGGTAAATGGATGCAACTGGAGATCATACTCTTAAGTGAAATAAATCAGACCCACACGTGCAAACATCATATTGTCTTGCTAGTGTAAGAACCTGAAAGAGTAAACAAAATCTGAAAGGTACAATAGATACTGTGAAAGAGAAGAAGCTGTTCAAAGGGAAGGAACAACTGGGATGAGGAAAAGGACAAAAGAAAGAAGGGGAAAATATATATTTATGTATATATATATATAGGACAGCTTGGATAACTGTACTGCTAATTTCTGCTGCTCTATTGAAAGGAGCTGTTAATGCTTAATTTTTTTTCTCCTTTTTAATTTCTTACAACTTTTTAAAAATGAGTTTTGCATGCTTATATCTAATAATCTAAACAACTAATTTTATGACAATGTTATGCAATATAATAACCATTGTTGAATTCCTATTATTTTGTTTAGTGAAGTTCTGTATTATTTCTAATGTTTTTAAAATTATTTTTTATTCTTCTTAAAAAAGAAAAACAGAAACCAAGGTCTTGGACTATGTTTCTTGCTGCTTCTAGGGGGCACTGTTAGTTATAAACCCTCTCAGCTCTTCTCATGTATCAAAAAATATATATATATATATTTATATATATATGTATATGTGCGTAACCATCTGTAGCTATAGTAAGCTAAACATGAATTCGTATTGATCTCTCCAATGCTAATCCATTACCATACGGATCACTCTAGTTTTTCTTGCTTATCTGCAAGCTTCCAGTCCAGAGCGACAGCCCTAACTTCCACCATCTGCCATCCATTTACTTAACAGTTCAATTCCAGTACACATTATGGCTGTTTTTGGAATTGCTAGCCTGTATTTCCAAAGGAAACAAGTTTATCAACTACAGTGCAGTGCTCATACAGTTTCTGTTGCTTCTAATCTAACAGATTCCACTCATTTGTAAAGCTACTTAGGTCAGCAGCCTCCTCCCTCGCCCTCTTCCGCAAGATTGTTTTACACACTGCAATACAGTTAGATCATTTTCATCAGGTTCTGCTTTTCATCCTGGAACTCTCAATATCTCCAGTGATTTTTTTGTTTGTTTGCATAAATTAGGACTTCCTTGTCTTTTCTGCATGATGAAGGGTATACATGGGTGTTGAAAAATCCATATCTATAATTATATCATGCACTATAGTTTTGGTGTCTCACAGAATCTTCTCTGCATCACCAATTCAGCCCTATTCTCTCCCTAAATCCAAGGCAACCACCGATCTTTTCTGTGTTGTTATAAGCTTGTTTTTTCTAGAACATCACATAACTGGCATCATAAAGTATACAGCCTTTCCAGGCTGGTTTCTTTTACTTAAAAGCATGAATGTAGATCCATTCACATCTTTTACAAATTTACTGTTCTTTCTTCTTGGTGCTGACTAATATTTTCTTATATAAACATGCCAGTTTCTTTTTTATCTATTCACCTAAAGGATGGCATTTTGATTGCTTCAAGGCTTTGCTCATAAGTATTTAGATGCAAGATATATGTATACAGAGGTTTTTTTGTGGACATGTTTTCAATTCATTGGGGGTAGTTAAGAGGATAAATGCTGTATTATATGATAAGATGGTGTTAGTTTGAGAGAAACTATTAAAATGACCCTGCCATTTTATAGTTCCCATCCTTGCCACATGGTTGACATTGAGGTTTTTTTATTTCAGCCATTTTAATATGTGAATGATATTATCTTGTTTTAATCTGAAAATCTTAACAAATGTTATCTTTTTGTATATTTACATCTGCAAAGCTTATCTGGTGAAGAGTCTGTTGAGACTCTTTGTCCATTTACTAACTGGATTGTTTTCTTGTTGAGTTTTAAAAGTTCTTTATATATTTTAGACACAAGTCCTCTACCAGATACGTATTTTCAAAGTATTTTCTCCCAATGTATGGCTTGTCTTTTATTCATTTAACAGTTCTTTTACAGAGCAGAAGTTTTTGCTTTAATAAAGTCCAGATTACCACATTTTTCTTTCATGAATCATGCTTTTGGTATTGCATACAAACACTGATTGCCAAATCCCACAGCCACTTAGATTTTCTCCTATGCGTTTCTTCACAAATTTTTAAAGTTTTGTACATTACATTTCAGTCTATGATTCACTTTGAGTTAATATTTATGAAAAGAGTGAGGTCTCTGTCTAGTTTTATTCTTTTGCTTACAAATATCCCACTGTTTTAGAATGATCTGTAGAAGGAATTACCTTTCTTCCCTGAACGGTGCTAAAGACTGAGCTGTACCCCTCCAAATACACATTTGATGTTGCATTAGAGATGGGCTCTTTGTAGATAACTGGGTTCAGGTCAGGAGGGTGCTTCTTACGATAGGATTAGAGTGCCCTTGTAAGAAGACACACTGGGCTATCTCTTTGCATCCCCCAGCTCCCCCTATCTTTTCTCCATGCATATGATGCAAAGGCACACTACATGCCACACAGAAGGAAGGCAGCACAGTGCAAGGCAGGAAGAAAGCCTTTACCAGAAATATGTGCAGGGCTCATGACGTCAGACTTCCAGATTTCACTGACCCAGGTACTTTTTATTTTATTTATTTATTTATTTTTAAACCAATGCTATGCTGCAGTGTTTACTGTGACTTTGTATGATGTCTGGAAATAAGACTGTGCACATCTTCTGGCTTTGTTGCTCTTTAGGATTACCTTGGTTATACTAGGTTGTCACCTTTACAATTCATCAATTTATAGGTCAAATAGAGAATGATTAACCTCTTAACAATATTGAGTCTTCTAATGCATGAACATGGAGTCTTTCCACTTGGTTAGATTTTCTCTTATCAGTTTTATAGTTTTTCACATATAGCCATTGAACTTACTTTTATTATATCTGTATCTAGATATTTTCTCTATCCTTTTTACATTCCTTCTTTTTTGGATGCCATTCTAAATGGTGTATTTGGGGCCGGGGAGATGGCTCAGTAGAATAAGCACTTGCCTGGCAAGTGCAAGGGGCTGGGTTCAATCCCCAGTTCTGCCAAAAAAAAAAAAAAAAAAAACAAAGTAGAGAAAAGAAGTGAATTTAATTTCAAACTCCACCTAGCAAATGCTCTTTGCAGATTAATATTGTGCCTGGAAACTTTGCTATATTCCTCATTAGTTCTTCAAGTTTATTTTCAGTCAATTCTTTGAGATTTACCTATGGAG
>NW_004524685.1:4398086-4405020 GCF_000260255.1 Octodon degus | reverse complement strand
TATCTGTATCTAGATATTTTCTCTATCCTTTTTACATTCCTTCTTTTTTGGATGCCATTCTAAATGGTGTATTTGGGGCCGGGGAGATGGCTCAGGAGAATAAGCACTTGCCTGGCAGCTCAAAGGGGCGGGGTTCAATCCTCAGTCCTGCAAAAAAAAAAAAAAAAAAAAAAAAAAGGAGAGAAAAAAAGTGTATTTAATTTCAAATTCCACAAAGCAACTGCTTTTTGCAGATTAATATTGTGCCTGGAAACTTTGCTATATTCCTCATTAGTTCTTCAAGTTTATTTTCAGTCAATTCTTTGAGATTTACCTATGGAGAAAGCCCTCTGATTTGTAAACAAAAGGCAGTTTAATTTCTTCCCTCTTGGTTACGTCCCTTTTATTTCCTTTACTGCTCTAACTGCACTAGGTAGGATGTGGGTGTGACTTGGTTTTTGGTAATTTTTTTTTTTATGAACTCAAGGAAGTTCCTCACTAGTTTTCATTTGTTGAGAGTTTCTTTTTAAAATATTAATAGTGAATGGGTGTTTGCTCAAATGTTGTCTTTGCATATATTGACATGATCGTATGATTTCTCTTTTTTCACCAATTGATGTGGGGCATTATTCTGATTTTCAAATGTGGAGACAGCTTTGCACACTGTAATGAATGCCACCTGGTCATAGCATATAATTCTTTTAAAATATTATTGGGTTGATTTGTGAATATTTTGAGACTTTTGATCTATATTCATTAAAATTATCAGCAGATATTCCTTTTTTGTAATGCCTTTATCTTGCTTTAGTATGAGAGTAATACTGACCTCATAGAATGAATTGAGAAGTCTCTCTGCTTCTATCTTCTAGAAGAGATGAGGTAGAACTGGTGTCACTTTTTCTTTAATTATGTGATAACATTTATCAGTGAAATCAACTAGAACTGGTACTATTTTTTAACGTTATTATATTGGGATTGAGATGACATAGAAACTATGAAACTATAGTATGGAGCATTCAATTGAATATAACTTTACTCATTTTTTGCATAATATACAAAATACAGAAAAGGAGCTCAAGGTACATTCAGATACAGTCTAATAAGCATGCTTTTAACATCTACATTTATTTTCTTTTCTTAGCCAGCATATCCATTTTCTCAAATATAAAAATGTATATTATTATTCTACTGAGCCATCTCCCTGGCCCAAAAAATGTATATTATTATTATTTTTCTACTTTTTCACATCATGGAGATGAAACTAGAAAATGCTGGTTGATTTTTTAGTTTCTAATGACTTCATAAAGGTGCATATTCTACCTAACAGAAAACTCTCAGGTTTGAAATATTAATTTTTTTAATGTAGATTTTAGCATATACTCTCCAAGTGGCGTGTACTTATTAGCTTCCTAACTATACAGAGGTTATAAAATAAAGAAGAATGTACTTTTGGCCTTCCTTTGAAGCCTATCAACGCAAAGCAAGAAGTAAATATAAATACAGGCTCTTTATAGGAGAGAATATACCTTTTTACTGAAATATTTATTTATGCTGTGCCAAAAATCTTTCAATATTTCAATTGCTGAGATCATCCGAAGTCATTTTTACATTATGCATTTCTTTGTAGTTCATTTTCAGGTGACATGTCATGTCACATTAACTCCTGGGTGAAATGAGGTGCTACACTTCACACTCCAGTTTTTTCAAGTGGAAGCCAAAATCCTGCTTCAGGAGTGTGGCTTTAGATTTGACTTTTCAAAGACAATCCATCATCCCTTCTTGTCTTGTTTGTTTTCCTTGCTGTTCACTCATCCATTTTGCATGCCAGAATCTGTCTTGGGGCTGGGGACATACTTTTCTCCTCATCACTAAAAGAAAGCAACTTGCTGACGATGACTTTTCTTAAATATTTAATATCTGACTGACATAAATCCACTCTTCCCTCCCAGTCCAAGTTAGTCGCATTGTTGCTCAAAATTTTATTTATTTATTTTTAATAATTTTATTGAGAAACAAATGGCAATGAGGCAGTTTCAAAACTGATTAGAAGGACAGCTTCAATAATTAATACATTGCATATTGTTGTCTTTGTAGTGGTTATTCATAGTACAAGATGCAGACATGATATCCTGTCCACAAATACCATTAGAACAAATCTTTCTACTCATTGAATTAAGAGAAAGTAGCTGTATATCTATTCTAACTATTTTGAATATACAGATACAAAATGATCCTTCATTTATAACCCCTTTTTTGTTAATTTTGTCAGAGATGAGGACTCCATTGCCATTTAAATATTGTAGGTGTGTGAATTCAGCAAAATAATCCAATATAGTCCAGCAGTCCATAATAGTAGTGCATTATCTGTAATATTAGAAGTTGTTGACTTGAGCCTTTTACAGCTCAGCATATCAATGTGGCTTTACTTTTTATACCTTGTTTTTATATTATTCTGTTGGATGGTTAAAACCAAGATAAAACAAGACCTATATGACAAGAAATGTAACTTTTGTATCTGATAAGGTCAGTCAAATCCCCCCAGGACTTATTCTGAAACCCTGTACCACAGTTTGTAGATCCTTTGTCGGTGTCAGCCATGTAGATGAGTCACGGCCATTGCTTGACCAATTTGCTCTCTGTAAAAGCCTGAGAGAATGTTTTCTGTCCATGTGACTCTCCTTAGGCATACTCTATATCATTGATCACTTTCCTCTGTGGCCCCATAATCTCCTTGATCAGAAAATTTGGGACACAACTAAGTTACATGATGTTACAGTACAGATTCTCCTAAGTCCTGAGTTCTCACTGTCCTTGAAAGGCTAGAGCCAAAATGTTGGCTGTCCTTGCAGCCCTTTTTTTTCTTTAATTTTTGGTCTGCAAACTTAAGTTGTTAACCCTCTAGAAAAGAAGCTTATTATTAACACAAGCAGTTGAGCTTAACCTCACTATCTGTTTGAATATCAAACATCTTAGACATAACATGGAACAGGCATTTTCCATCAAGTATTGATATGTTAAAGTTTAAGTTACTACAGAATATGAATAAAAATTAAAAAGATAAAAATATTTTAAAATATAGGAATAAACAATTACATATTTTTATACAGAAGTTTAGAAATCTAACCATATACAGCATTGTAGTAGGACAGTTCAGACATTTATTTTAATTTAATTTTATTTTGTATTTTATGGAAGGGTTTACAGGGTGTTCAGGATCTCACTACTAGATTGGACTTGTAGTGATCTGCCTGTTTACAGCCTCCCAAGTGCTGGGATTATAGGCACATGCCACAACACCCAATCTCAATTGTCATCTCAGCATGCCCTGGGGGTGGGGCCGGCACAGCAGGCCCAGGATTGAACTATGGGCCCCTGCACCTGTTTGCAGGCACTTTAATCCACTGAGCTATTTGGCTGGCCCCTGCTCAGACATTCAGAAATTTGAGCTGTGCTTACTTTCCTAGTTTGTAAGAAGCAACCTGGCTAAGAAGAACATAAAATATCAAACACATCAAGAGAATGCAGTCTTAAGTAGAAACACTAGACTACTCAGCTAAATGTCTGTTCTCCAAGACAGATCATTATTAATCTATGGAGATTATATAATCAGTTTAAGGATTTCTATCAATTTAATGTGTGTGTGTGTTTTTATAAGAATTTAAACACCATGATAAGAAAAGTTATAGTTTGAAATTTCCCTTCAAAGCACATACACTTAAGTTTTGATTACCAGGTTGTTTTGTTTGATTTTGAATAAAAATATAGCTTGTAGTCTTAAGAATTATAGATTAGGCTCCCTATATTCAAATCTTACATGAATCTGTATTAGCTGAATGACGTTGGTCAAGCACAGTAACCTAATTACCTTGGGTATCTGTTTTTCTATTTATAAAACAGGAATTTATTCATTCAAATCATTTATGGAGTGCCCATTTTGTATTATGCATCATTTTAACTGCAAGGAATAGAAGTCAATGAATCAGATCTCAAAAGATCCTCTCCTGGTGAAGCTTACATTAAACTAATTACCAGTAGGAAGAACTTCAATATTACTCTCTAAAGATTATTGTGAGAATTAAATTAGTGAGCATATATGAAGCACTCAGAATACTTTCAGGCACACAATAAACTCATTAAAAGTCGGTCACGATTTAATCATCATTTTCATCTTTATCACTGGATATTTAATTTATATTAAAAAGTTTTCTTGTTATGTTTTTCCCATTTATTGTTTCCTTGGACTCTCAATTGAAGGTATCAAATTACAATATTCTAAGTTACATCAGTGAGACTCAAATTTTTTTATCTATAAAATAGTTGTATCTGTTAGCACATTTCATAATGTTAGCATGAAAATCAAATGACATTATATAAAAGTGCTCTGTGAATTAGTGTGACACAAATTAAAGATGTTCTAATACAGTACTTGGCCTAAGTCTTCACAGTCTTAAGTCCATCAATATATGTTAATTGAATGAAATGTTAATTTTTTTGACAAATAAATTGCACAGCCACTAGTAAAACAACCCAGTAATACCTGGGACCAAACACACTAACTTGTAAAGGGAGAGAACTAGCTACCAATTTACTCAAACAACTTCTGCTAATTTAATATTGTCTATCAATAAATCAATGGAGCTATCCAAAGTATTGGAAACCATGACATTTCCCTGGCACATCAATGTGGGCTAAATCTTTCAAGACTTCTTATTAAAGATGATCTTCCTTCAAATTCCATGTTTTACAGCTGAGGCAAATAAGGCTCAGAGAAGTGAGGCAACTTCCTAGGGATCACAGTAAATGTCAACACCAGTTTCCATTTCACCCGTAGCCCAAGACAAGCATGCACCTATCATACTTCCACACAGAAAACAGATTACAGGTCTTAAAGACTAGTTTGAACCTTGTACTCAGTTTTGCTGCGTATATGGAGCTTGTCATTTTCATGTCCTGGGTTTCTTTTCCCCCATGTGATCTTAAAAAATGTGGAAGACCACAGAAAACAAACTGAAGAAGAAAGTATTTGTTTAATGATGTGTCTGAAAATCTGTTCATTTTCTGAAACTTTTCATGTGGTGCTTCAGATTTCCAACTGCCAAGGAGTCTGTGCAGAAGGAACAAGCTAGTTATAGAGCAATGTTGAGGGTTTTTATTCCAACTGGTTCATGTGGTAACCTGGAGTAAGAAAGACTTTTACAGCTCTGAGATCTCTATTTAGAAATAGCATATCCAAAATGCTTGTGTCTTGCCAGTCCACGCAGAGCCAGATCAAAGGGACAGACGGAATAGTTGTATCTATCTTCTTTCTTGATCATTAAACTGGGTATGTTTACATGACTATCAACTACTCAATGGAAATATCTTATTTCTCTCTAAAGCTGTGATAGAAATAAGAGCAAGAAAATGTAGATGTGATACAAAAAAATCAAATATATTTGAGCATATTTTTACACCCCTCCCACCTCATCAAGGGTTGTATGGTTTTTAGTACTGTGGATGAACAGGGGCAGAAAAAGGGCCCATGTCTTCAGGTGTCAGGCATCTCCTCTAATGTCAAGAAGTGAACATAAGTGAGAGAAGGAAAATCAGAGATACCCAGGCCCGATCCTTACCCTCCTGGCACCAACCCGTATTCTAGTCTCTTTAGTTAAGGTTAAGTTATTAAATGGCTGTGATGTTATCCAGCTGAGTCACAGTTAACATCCACTAAAGCATCTCTTTAGAGATTCCAGTAGTTTGTGTTACTCAGGATCCTCTGGATTTTCCAGACCTGTTAGAATCAAGGCTCAAGAGGGATATTATTGCACATGGAGAGGATCGGTAGAAGGACTCTAGTTAACAAGTGCAGACAGGCCAAAGTCAGTGAACTGACATCTGAGAAGGCAGTGGGAATGGCCTGTTCTCTAGCAACTTCCTGCCGCAGGCTCAAGACAGTAACTCCAGACAACACAAACAGCCAGCGGAGTGCCTGTTTACTCCTGCTTGCCTGGATGGCAAAGAAAGCAGTGGTTTATTCCGGATGATCAAGCATTTTAGTTCCAGGAGATCCGAACCCTGCTGGACTACAATTTGCTGATGAAGGCTCCTCCCATTGAGCATTCCGATAAAAGATGAGACTCTCTGGCCATATGGCCAGAGATAGCAACATGGGGAAATGAAACAGGCAAAGAAGCCAACAGTTGGAAGTCAAGAGCTACAGATAAGAAGGCCAGGAAGCTGGGGAGGCCTGGTGAAGATAGGAAGGAGGCTTCTGAATTCTGCTGAGGACAGTTCGGAGAACTCTATCAAGCATGTCTCCTTATTTGACAGTGAAAAGGCGAAAGTTCCAGGGATCAAAGTAGGCTAAGATGAAACCTTAAGTTAAAAACTTTCTGCTATGTCTAACAACCAGAAGCCCTCTGTGCCAGGACCCTTTTCTTCCACAAAGCTCTAACCGTGTTTAGAAACAGCTCCACAGCCCTTCTCTAGGCAGCAACATATCGGACACCATTCAGTGCCCCTGATATTGTCATGGGTGATCAACACCTCTCTCTGGATAAAGTTGACTGCTTTGAGGCTTAACAAATATTAAGCACATTACTTATCACCCCATCCAAAATGCAGAATGGTCAAGCTAGGTGAGGCAAAAACCTCAGAGTACCCCTCCATTGCTTGGCTGCTAGCTTGCTTTTGGAATCAGTATGGGGGGGCGAGACCCTCAGCATGGACAGTACTCTGTCATAGCCTTAGGCAACGGGTCTGGGCCAGCAAACCAGGGTCACTATCTGTTCTACACTAAGTGGAAGGAACTTCCTAGTTTAATAATGTATTCAGGGGGCTGGAGAGATGGCTCAGTGGTCTAAAGCACCTACTTAGAACAAGCTTAGCAAAGCATCAGGGACCGCGGTTTGATCCCCCAGCACCACATGCCAGCCAGCCCCGCCCCCTGGTGGGCTGAGCTGGCCACACACACACC
>NW_004524685.1:4379292-4397489 GCF_000260255.1 Octodon degus | reverse complement strand
GGCATGTGGTGCTGGGGGATTGAACCGCAGTCCCTGATGCTTTTGCTAAGCTTGTTCTAAGTAGGTGCTTTAGACCACTGAGCCATCTCTCCAGCCCCTAGAGGTGCTTTTAAATATAGTCAAATCTCTTTTATTTTGGTATGTGTTATTTGGGTCCATTTTTATTTCCAGCGGACTCCACCTTGCCTGGAATGATGTAAGAATATCATGTCCCTTCAAGGTACAGTTGAATTGCACTCAGGAAAAACATTTCTTTTAATATTACGGTAAACCAAACATAATTAAGAATGTAAATCTTCACAGTAAAATATCCTATGACATAGTCCAGAAACAAATATACATAATTTTAGTTGATTTATCTATTCCACCTTCAAATACTTCATAAATGAAAGTTAATTCAAATGTTTAGTATTTAAGGCACCCACGAAATCAACAGTTTTCACTTTTAACTTTGATACTTCCATGTTCTGAGGGCATAGTGAACGCCAACAGCAGATTAAGGGCATCAAGTGATCAAGACTTGAACAGATTCTCCCAAACCAAAATGAACAAAACAAGACAAAACTCTAGACTTCATAATTCTCCATATTGGTTTTAGTTTAAATTTGTTTGTTCCAAGAGGATTAACTATAGCTGGGGAGACAGCTTAGCAGCACGGCACCTGCCTGGCTGCTAATTCCCAGTACAAAAAGAAAAAAGAGGGAGATGAGACAGCTCTGTAGACTAGGCGCCTGCTTTGGCAAGCACAGGGACCAGCGTCCTGCGTGCTGTGCTGGCCCCGCCCTGACCAAGTCGGGACGTGGTTGCACACGCCAGTAATCCCAGCACTGGGGAGGCTGAAAACAGGAGGATCACTATAAGTCTGCGCTTCATAGTGAGACCTTGTACCAAATACATGAAAAGAAAATATTAAACCTTATTTTTCAATTATGCTCTCTGAAAAGTTCTATTGCCATAGTTGTATCCTGCTACCAAAATAAGATTCTTAAACAAACAAGGGGATTAACTACAAATCATGCAGTATTATACTACCAACCCATATTTAAGAAAAAAAAATAAAACCATTTGTCCATGTTAAACTAACAAAAACCTGGGTTGGGACTAGGCTCACTCCCTCTCTGTAGATATAGATACAGGTATATGAGGTACAATAAATATTATGATAAATGCTTATATTTTAAAAGTTATAGTAAAAGACACATTACCATTAACTTTTTTCAAAATACTCCCCCTCACTTCAAACACACGTATCCTGTCACTCTTAGTGCTTTCAGAAGCAAGCCTTTCGTGAGTGTCTCTGGCTGTGCTGCTGTGGCTGGCTCTCAGTGTCCTGAACGCAGGCAAATGTTGACCTCTCATGACTATTCTGACTCTGGGGAAGAGCCAGGAGTACACGGTACCAGATCGGGTGAATACGGTGGACAAGGGCACTCTACTGTTCTTCCGAGCCTGCCTTCCTCGGATGGCACTCACTGACAGCGTTCACTGTGTCTTTGATCACACCTTGTAATGACACTCATGAGGAAAGGGCTTTCTGAACTGCTTCAGAAAGTGGCGAGAACAATGGGTAAGTACGCTCAACGTGATGGAGAGTACTCTGAGAGGCATTAATGGCGATGTGCCTTTTATCATGATACATTGCTAACATTTAAATATTCGCTGTGTAGTCTGAGTAGTTCTTGTAGGTACAGAAACAGTTAAATACACAAAGTATTCAATTTTGTTTTTTGTTTTTAAGGTCCTCTGTGTGCCAGTCAGTGATTTTTCACAGGAAAGCTGAGACGCCAAGGAGTTGTTGGGAGATGAAGCATCAAGGAGCAGGCATGGGGCCAGAAGAAGGGCCAGAAACCTGCAGGAAAGAATGAGTCTGAACTTGGCTGAAGGGAGAGGGCGGGGCTTTCTTCACATCTGCATATGAAATCTACTATCCCTCCAGGATTCTGGCAAGCCTAAGCATCTGTCGGCATCTGTAGAGAACCCTACCTCTACTGCTAAACTCAGGACATATGAGAACTTGTACTATAACGTCATGTAACTTGGTAGTCCCAAATTTTCTGATCAAGGAGATTATGGGGCCAATGAAGAAAGTGATCAATGATGTAGAGTGTGCCTAAGGAGAGTCACATGGAAAGAAAACATTCTCTCAGGCTTTCACAGAGAGCACACTGGCCAAGCAATGGCCGTGACTCATCCACATGGCTGACACTGACAAAGGTTCTACAATCTGAGGTACAGGATCTAAATCCTGAGGGGATTCCACTGACCTTATCAGATCCAAAAGCTACAACTCTTGTTGCATAGGTCCTGCTTTACCTTGGTCTTAACCATCCAGCAGAAAAGTATAAAAATGAAGTATAAGAAGTAAAGTCATGCTGTTACGTTGAGCTGTAGGGGACTTAGGTCAACAAT
Source organism: Octodon degus (assembly GCF_000260255.1). Taxonomy (NCBI): domain Eukaryota; kingdom Metazoa; phylum Chordata; class Mammalia; order Rodentia; family Octodontidae; genus Octodon; species Octodon degus. The sequence continues at coordinate 4,395,080 of NW_004524685.1, read as the reverse complement.
TTCTGACATTGCCAGTGAAGTGGAAGACCCATACTATTATGGACTACTGGACTCTTTTAGAATATTTTTCTGAATTAGCACACCTATAATATTCAAATAACGGAACTTAACAAAAAAAGGGGATACAGATGAATGTCCATTTTGTATCTGTGTATTCAAAGTGGTTAGGACAGTCAAAGTGGTTAGGATAGATATATAGTTACATTCTCTTAATGAATAGAGGGATTTTCTCTAATGGTGTTTGTAAATAGGATATCAAGTCCACATCTTGTACAGCAAGGAAGGAAGAATGTATGCAATGTGTTAATTATTGAATCTGTCCTACCAATTTGGTTTGAAACTGTCTCATTGCTATTTGTGTCTCAATAAAATTATGGAAAAAAATAAACAACAACGATGCCTTTCAATAATATTCATCAAGCACATGGTCTTAGAACATCCTTAGGATTGTCTGGAGAAGGATAATCAAGGTATATAACTGTGAGGAATTTTATGGGCATTATGGTCAAGTCAACAACTTGGCAAACAGATGTGTCAAACTTCTAAATTCTAAAGCTGGAAAAAATTAAGCAAATTTCTTGAAATTTCAAGTTTTGCAAGATCATTAAAATCATCTGTGTTCTTCTATAAAAAAAAAAAAGATGTCAACAACACACTAACAACAGTGCAGTGTAATCTAGATGTGTTGTTTGTAAGTCAAGCCATACTAATTATGCACAGAGATTCTAGGGCAACTTTACACTTAAGAGAAAAATATAACATTTTGTGATTTCTGATTTAGCCAATTCAAAATCTCTGTACAGCATGTTAAGTATTTCGAACATTTGGGTTTTTTAGCAAAAAATATATAAACTTCAGGTATTTATTTCAGTTAGTTAGGTCAGATGTAAGATTAGAAATAATTCAACAGTTTCAAAGGGAGGAGAATTTTTGCGTACATTTTAACTCTTTAAATAAAAACACTTATACCATCACAATTAAATTTTTTTTGTATATTTATTAATTAAAAATCAACAGACTGGGCATGGTGGCGTGTGCCTATAATCCCAGCTCTTGGGAGGCTGTAAACAGGCGGATTACTATGAGTCCAATCTAATAGTGAGACCCTGAACACTTGTAGACCCTTCCCTAAAATAAAATTAAAAAAAAAAAATCAAAGCAAATTTAAAAAGCAATTTAGGGTGTAAAATGTAGCTAAACTGATTTTCCCCCTCTGTGATTTTCTGTGTTCTGCTTACACTATTTATCCCATCCCTTACTAGGACATTATGAAAAGGAGCTGTTTCTTTTGTCCTTTATTATTTTTTACTCTTTATTATTACATTTAAAATCTTGATTCATCTAGAATTTATTTTGATGGCATATTACATGCCAGTTAAAGATGACCTCCCATCTCCATTAACTTATCATTATTAAATTCTTATGAACAGTTGAGTCATTTCCAGCTATTGTTTCTTTAATTTTCATGGTTATACATTGCACTAGTACCACTTTAATTATTACAATAATTATTGCATAATGTTATGTTTGCTATTCTATAACAGAAGAAATTCCATCTCTTTTTTATAAAATGTTCTTGGTTACTTTTCCTTATGTTTTTTTGAGTCTAGGCAACTTTAACTCAATTTTTAAGGCATTGAGTCCCTTGGGGACTTAACTGAAACAATATTAAATATATAATATTAGTAATAATAAATATAGTACATCAAATAATATTAACAAAGATATAAGTTAATATAGGAAATGTGAAATCCCTACAACCTACACATAAATAGACAAATAGACATTAGTATATCGATATATATATATATATATCACCTAAAATATATTATTTTATATTGTCCTCTGTCTCTAAATAGTTTTACAATTTTCCCCATGTGGCCTTTTAGCATTTTTAATGAAATTTGTTCCAGTGCATTTTTAATTGCACAGAACTTTAGAAACATATTTACTAAACATATTTACTCAGACCCTTGCGCTTGCCAGGCAAGCGCTTATTCTACTGAGCTATCTCCCTCGCCCCCCACCAAGATATTATTGATGATACATAATAACAATTGATTTTCCAACTGATTCACTCATTAGTTTTAATATTTTTCTGTTTGCTGGGTTTCTAATTAGATGACTTTGCAAGACACAGAGTCGTGATTTTGGTCTCTTCTAATAGTTATCCATCCGTCCATCCGTCCATCCATCCATCCATCCATCCATCCATCCATCCATTCAATAAAATTTACTGAGCATCTACTAATCCTGGGCATGGTCCTAGACAATACGGATGTAAGTATAACATATATACAATTTCTCACTTAAAGACAACTTATTAGCAGAGTACATTAAAAAGAAAAAAACAAAACAAAACAAAGAAAAATACAAACAACAGTGTTTGAGGAGGTGATTGAGTCCTGTGGGGAAACAGAGCAGAACGGGGAAGAGAAGGAACACAGAAGGCAGAGGGCTGTGCAATCTGAAATACAGTGATCTGTGCAAAGCTCCCTGAGAAAAGGTCAGAAGGAAGCGAGAGCACGAGCCACACACATGTGTGCAAGAGGAGGATGGCCAGAGAGACACGTGAGGCAGAGAGCCGGGCGGACAGGTGCTGGGCGTGGCCGTGGGGGTGAGCACAGGATGGAACAGCAAGTGAGGAGAGGCGCTCCTGCAGGACACTCCTTTCTGTTTTATTTTATTGCCTTGCCCAGGAATTCAAGAACAACATTAAGTAAGTGTGAAAACGGGTCTCTTTACCTTGGGGCCTTTTATACAAAGACTATTTTTACATTGATCCTTGGTTTAAATAGTTATACTTGAATGTCATATGTCAGTCAATCACCTTAAGACAATAAAGAGAATCATGATGATCTCAATGACCGCAGAAAGGCCAACTGAAACATTACCCGTTCATGAAAATTCTAAGTGGACTAGTAATAGAGAGAAACTTCCTCAGCATGAGGGGCCTCTATGAAAACGATACAGTTAACATCACATTTAATGACGAAAAGGGGTGCTTTCCCTTGCAAGGTTTGAAACAGACAGGGATGTTCATATACAGCTGTCAACACTATTAAAGTTCTAGTTGCAGCAATTGTTTAAAAAAGAAAAAAAGCATAAAATTACATCATTTATGGAGGACAAAATACATTGGTTTTTTATTCAGATGGCACGATTAGGTACACGGAAAATATTACACAGTCCTGCAATCCCAGCACTTGGGAGGCTGAGGCAGGAGGACTGCATGAGCTCAAGGCAAGCCGAGGTTACATAGTGACTTTAAGGCAGCCTCAATAGTTTGCTACATATTAAGACCCCACCTCAAAAACAAAAAACAATCTACTAAAACTATACATGAATTTAGCAGATTTGCAGATACAAAGTCATGACACAAAACTTAGCCAATTGTTTTTCTCTATACCGGAATAGGAATGAACAACTAGAAGGTGAATTTAAAATAAATAATACCTTCTGTAATAGCACTAAAAACACTAGCTACTTCAGAAAACTAAAAAACTATCAACATGCCAGAGAAGCATTAAAACCAAGTAAACACTGGGTCTTCTCTGTATGACAAATACTAAGCTGTCATTCCTCTCAACTTGATGTGTAGATCCAGTGTAATGGAATCAAATCAGTGGATAAAAGGTGAATGAAAAAAAATTGTGCAATTTTTCACTTATACTCATGAATATTCTGCATAGTACGGAATATTACTCAGAAATAAAGGCGAATGGCATAGTGATACTGGCACCAACATAAAGGAATTTCAAAACACTAATCTGAGCAAAAGCTGCCAGATACAAAATCCTTTACCCGGCAGTGAGCAGTGCCCCACCGCTGCCCCAGCAGAGCAGTGTTGGAAGAAGCCAGCTAAAACAGATGGCTCAACTGAGATCCAGAATCCCATAAGAGGATTTCTAAAACATTCAGGTTTCAATTGAAAATCAACCATCATCTCAAGAATAAGGAAAACTACAATTTGAATTGTACAAAGACAACTGATGCCAATACCGAGATGACAGAGATGTTAGAATTGTATGCCAAAGATGTGAAAGCAGCCATCATAAAAATGCTTCAGTAAACAATGACAAACATGCCCAAAACAAACAAGCAAAGACAACAGAAAGTTAAAGCAAAAACATGGGAGCTACAAAGACAACGACCTGAGCCCGTGGGCCTATAGCAAAAGAACATCAGTAGCATCAGAATCACAGAAGGAGAAAAGAAAGGGACACACACACACACACACACACACACACACACACGATAGCTAATTGTACTACTCATTGCTATTAGTCCACTGAAAGGAACAGTTAGTGCTTACACTCTGTGATCGATTTTGCATGCCTATATCTGTTAATCTGACTAAGTACTTTGAAGATAACAATATGTAATATAACCATTGTTAATCTTCTATCATCTTATTTTGAAACACTGTATATTTTTGTTTTTTTCTCTTTAAAATGAAAAGATAACACAGGTGGACAAGACGGCAAAACTTAAAAAGCACTGGAAGAAATAATAGCTAAAAACTCTCCAAATTTGTCCAAAGACATAAACCTATGCATTAAAAAAAAAAAAATTGAGTGAAATCCAAATGGTACAAACTCTAAAACCAAAATAAAACACATTATTGCCAAACTTCTGAAAAATAAAGACAAAGGAGAATAAAATAGGCTTAGAAGCAGCTAGAAAGAAATGTCAACTTAGAAGAGAAACAACTTGATAACAGCAGAGATTTCTCATCAGAAACTATGGGGTCAGAAGGAAAGCCAGAGGTATACCAAATTAAAAAAAAAAAAAAAGAAGATTCTATGTTCATGAAAATATCTTTCAAGAGTGAACAGAAAAATCAAGACATTCAGATGAAGGAAAATAAGAGAATATTTTTGCCAGTAGGCCTAGCCAAAACCAAAACCAAAACCACAACAAATACAAAGGCTAAAGGAAGTTCCTCAAAAGGAAAGAGGGGATGGGGAAGTGGCTCAATGGTAGCCCATTCACCTCAAAAGAAACAAACCTGTGAAGTAGTAATACAAGGAAATAAAATAATACAAGTAAATTGCTTCCTGGAACATTAGAGAAAAAGAAAGTACTGACAAGATTCTGGATAAATTCACTTTTTAAAATTATTGGCTACTCTGATACAGGGTCTTGTTTCATCACTAAACGTTCCAAGATTGCCTCAAATTTGCAGTCCTACTACCTTGTGCTCCCAGAATGCTGGATTCTTCCCTCATGCCTGGTTCAGTGTAGTTTCATTATCCTCTTGAGCTTTCTAAATAATCTTCAGCATTGAAGCAAAAAACTATACCGCTGTCTAGTAAGATTCCAAGTGTCTGTAGAGGAAACGTGATACAATTACCTCACAAAGGAAGGTAAAGCTTCTATGCTTCAAATCTATAAAACGTCAAAGCCAGCAGGTTGCGATGTTACACATATGTATTTTAACTCTTGAGCACTTCATCCCTTCACCACCAGCAAGTCTGTAATTCTTAATTGCATTTCTGCTCAGCATTATGCCTTTTAGGATTACTCTTTCCATTCTTCGTAGTTTATCATCTCACTGGACTCTGCGCAAGTTCCCCACTGGCTCGCTCACAACAATTAAAATTAACACAGGGCAGTGGGAGGCAGCCTTGAGTTTTTCCTCCTGGGTCTGCACGCACAACTTAGGCCCGATCGTTAACGCCAATGCTTCCCATGAGTTCAATTCAATTTTAAAAAGCTATCTGTTATGTATCAACACAGTGTCATGAGCCCGAGGAGATTTCTTCGAGTTATATGCAAATAGAAATACCACAAACATCCAGACTTTCACTGGGATTTTTTATTACACATGGAACCTCACAGGACACATGGACAGATTTTGTCTCATGGAAATATCACCTGTAAGAAAAACCATTCTCTAGAACTGGGGGCTTTCTACATTGTAAGACAGCAGAAGGAGTGAAATATGGAGGATTGTGGTTATAGGACAGTATTCAGCTATAAATAAGGTGCCAGGGATAAGAAAATGAAGCTCTAAGAGAATTTCACCATATATGCTGTTCAGTCATGGACAAATTACTTAAATCTCTTAAAGCCTCAGTTTTGCTCTTGTAGATGATAAGATGCATCCATTTCTTGACACACTAAACCCTCCATAAATGTCTACTAGTGCTGAACAGATGGACACCGAAGAATCTGGGTGTGCCTGAACTCAGCTTTATAGCCTGGCACGATGGTAACTCATCCAGATTCCTGAGCACACACAGTTGCCTAAGAAAGTAAGACTAAATAGTATAACGCCCCCTGCTGAGGTGATCCACAATTAGGAATTAGGGGTCATGGTTATGCTCCTCAAATCAAGTGCTTTATTTTAAAATTTGAAAATGAGGTACAAGGCATGGCGGTGCAGACCTATGATCCCAGCACTTGGGAGGTTGAGCCAGGAGGATCTCCGAGAGTTCAAGACCAGCCTGGGGGCTACAAAAGTGAGTGCAAGGCCAGCCCAAACTGCATGCAGACTCTTTCTCAAAAAATAAACAACAACAACAACAACAAAACAAATCCCCAAAAAGCAAATACATAAAATTGGAAAATTTATTCATTTGGCTGATTTTTTTACAGAACAGTACGTGATTTATAACATGATTTAGAGTAAAGTATAGAAGGCTTTCACCACATAAATCTGGCAGAGTATTTCAGCATCAAGAACACAATGTAAATACCATGTTGGGGTAATAAGACTGGACATTCCAGATAAAACTACAGTAATTTCCTGTAGTGATGCATACAATAGTATTTCCCATTATTTCTCACAGTTCTAAGAAGCTGTATTTAGATTTTATCTTCTATGAAGAAAAATAAGCCACATGGCTTATAAAAACTTAGGTTTTATATTTTACTTTCCACTACAGTGGTATCGTCAGGTGAATCCAACAAAGAAAACCCTGCTTTGTTCAATTAGCTGTCACTGTACTATTCTTCCTAAGGAGATGAATCCACTTCTTTTTTTTGCCCTTGCCTATAGTTTCCATACTACAACTAGTTTCTTTTATTAACACCATTCATATTGACTTAGCATTTCACAGAACTTGAAAGTAAGGAGGATGCAAGCAGATTATGAAACTTCTGGCTGGGCTGGTGAGATGGCTCAGTGGTCTAAGGCACCTACTTAGAACAAGCTTAGCAAAAACAAAGGTACTGCGGTTCAATCCCCCAGCACCACATGCCAGCCAGCCCCGCCCCCTGGTGGGCTGAGCTGGCCACACACACACACACACACACACACACACACACACACATACATAAATAAATAAAAAGAAAGAAACTTCTGGCTAAGGCATGGGAAAGCTGTGGCCTACCACTGGCACAAACAATGGGCAACAGTGCATTGTGGGTGATTTGAAGGAAGTACCTGGGCAGTGCTGGCATACTCGCTGCAATCCTTGATCAGAACTGGCTCAGGCACTGGGTGCAGCTGCCTGGAGGAGCTCTGCTGGCCGCACTGGTGACAGGACCCAGTATCTCTCTGAGATTTACTGTCTGAGGTTAATTGGTTGCAGAATATTATAGTAGGCGTAAGGAGGGGTGTGCAATGAGAGAACTGAAAAACTATGAACTTGAGAGAACAGAGAGCTACCTAGCAGCTCTGTAGCCCGAGGAGGAAGGAAGGTCTTAAAAAGTGGCAAGGGTCACAGCTGTGCAGTAGTGGATGTTGCTGACAACTCTCACTTCTTGCACATATCTTCCTGGGTCTAGTCCAGTCACAAAAGTAGCGATGCAATCAGTGGTCATGGTGATGCTGCCGATAGTCCCAATTAAGAGACTGTGATAGAAAGATCACTTAAGCCCATGAGTTCCAGACCAGCCTGGACAGTATAGTCTCAAAAACCAAAACCAAAACCAAATAAACAAATAAAAATAAAAGCAGTACTGACAAAGATGTCAGGAGAGCAGCGATTCAATCAAGGTTCACAGGAACTGTGGTAGTTTGGATATAAGCTCACAAATTCTTTGACATTCTTTCCACAAAGGCTAAAGGACTAATTTCCTTTCCTTGAACCTGGTCCAGCCTTCATGGCTCACTTTGAATTAAAAAAATGGATGGAAATGATGCTGCATGATTTTTAAAGCTTGTGAGAAAAGGCAACACAGCTTCTGGCCCTCTACATGCGAGGCACTGTGTACCCACATGCAGGGAGCCCTGCGGCTTTACAGTGACCACACAGGGAGCCCGAGAGCCGAAGAGAGCCTGGCAACTCAGCTGAGCCAGCCTCCAGCTACTTGAGCTTTCCCAGGACCAAGTGCCAGTCAAGTAAACAATTATTCTGTTTCTTTTTGAGTCACCCCAGCTGACACCAAGCAAAGACATGCTGTCCTCATTAGGTCCTGCTGAAATCACAAATTCATGAGCAAATTATGCATTGTCATTGCTTAAAGTCGCTAAATTTTGGATAATTTCTTATGCAGGATAAAATAACCAAAGCAGGGACCAAATGGTGATGGAGAAAGGTCTCTTTTCCAAGGATTGTAGAGGTTTTTGTTCGCTGAATTTTCACTAAGTCATATGTTTCTATAATTTTCTCAAAATAAGCATGTACCACATTGAAGGTCACACACATAAAGATGATTAAGAATTTTCTGTAAAGGGTAACTATAATAGATAATTCCTTATTATTCATTTTTAACCCTAACATCTACAGAACTGACAAAAAGCAAGCTCATCTTTTCTTTGAACACCCATAAAGCCACTGGCTTTGATGACCAAATGAACAGATGTTCAAGTATGTGGTACCACTGTAGGTTGGAAAGCTCTCAGATTTTCAGGTGTGAAGCATTCAGACCTGGAGAACTTTGTTGACTAGTAGGCCAAAATATTTTTCATGTGAGAAACTAGCAGTGAAACTGAATAAAAAGTTTTACAACAGGATGACAACTAAGAGGATAGATTCTGGACTCCAGACGGACCAAACCTGAATCTCAATAACTCTAAAATTCACCAAGTTTGTGATCTTAGCTAAGTTACTTCTCTGTAGGTTAATTTTTCTCATCAGAAAAACTATAATCATAATATCAAATTCACATAGTTGTAGAAATTGAGTGAACTGATAATAAGGCTTAATTTATGGTAACAATTACTATTAATCATTCTCATTTCTGTCATTTTCCCTTCTTTCTGTTGTAACATAATTAGCAGTGGAACATTAATGTGCTAGCTCATACTAGTTAGAAAGCATCCTATACATATCATCTATGAATTAATTGAGAATTTCCCACAGTGCTCTATAGTTTCTGTACTGTGCTTGAACTGTAAAATTACAGAAAAGTAGAGCATCATCCTCGGAAGCCAACTATCGAAACATCCTAAATTCAACTGATATGTGAGTAATAAATTTCAGTTTTCCAAGTGTCTGATGCAATTCTGACCTTCAAGTCCACCTGCCAAAGGGCTACAAAGCCATGGGAAAGGTTTCCATAGCAATTTCTGGGTGCTATAGAAATTTCTACATATGATATCTATCATGAATAGTTTGCCTCAAATACACCATACACTGTACTTGTCTCTAGTTTCTAATATTGGAAACTATTGCTCTTTAACACAAATTTTATTTGTCTAGCTGCTACACATTATGAAGTGCCTTCCATGTAAGTTTCAGGATATGAGTTTAATGAATACTCATTTGAAAATATGTATGGTCTAAAATAGTTCAGACCGCAGCCTTTGAGATGATGTCTCAGAGGAGTTATATATAAGAAACTCAGAGAGTTGATTGAATACCTGGAAAATAAAAACAAAACAAAAGCTGTCATGGGCTTGAAAAACACTTAGTTCCACATAAATTTTCTTGGCTTTTATCTTTTCATTATTGTACACAGTCGTAAGTATTGAGTATGTGATTATGAGCGTTAGTTTAAAAAGACACATTAAATATTGCTGTGTAATTGGAGTTGTTTTACTTTTATTTTTTATATTTTAGGGAAGGGTCTACAGGGTGTTCAGGGTCTCACTACTAGATCGGACTTGTAGTGATCCGCCTGTTTACAGCCTCCCAAGAGCTAGGATTATAGGCTTACGCCACCATGCTCAGTCTCAACTGCTGTCTCAGCGTGCCCTGGTAACGGGGCTGGCATGGCAGGCCTGGGGATAGAACCCCTGGCTCCTGCTCCTGCTTGCAGGCACTTTAATCTGCTGAGCTATTTGGCCAGCCCTATTTTTATTATTCTTGTTCCTAATCGAAAGTGATTTTTTTTTAGGACAAAGTTTGGGTTTGGATTTTTTCTCTTTTTTTTGGGGGGGGGGCTGCTGTTATTTTGTTTCTTGTTCCTTTGTCACATCTTCAGTCTTCTTTTGAGTTCTACATAACTCCATCCTCTTGCTGTTAGGGCCTCTCCTCTCCAACTTTCCAATATTCTTCTTAAACTACAGTAGCATGCTCACATTGCCTTGTGAGCTTAGAGGGGTCTAACCAAGTAGAGGGGCTGGGAAGGGCTGCTACATGCTTCTGTGAATTGTCTCCTGAAACCCAGATTCTTATTTCTCATCTGTAGCCTTAAGCCCAACACAGGACTATGTTCAATAATTCCTGTCTTTGAAGGGGCTGGAGAATGTTGTGTAAAACTATTCAAGTTTCAACCATTCATAGGTCAGAAATACCCAAGGGTTTTGGTTTCTAATGTAACTTCCTTAGATAAAAGCCAGTTTCCCTTTTCCAATCCGGGAAGTGGATGTCTGTAATACACCATAAATTACAGTTTCTGATTTTACTGTCTAGACACCATCAACCCCCTTAACACTACCTTCTCTGTCAAAAGTCTGGGCAGGGCCCAAAAACAACTGATGTCCAACTAAGCTCGGAAATATATTCCTTCCAACTAAAGCTGGCAGGAGTCTGGTGAGTATATTTGAAGCCAACAAAAATCAGGGATGGAAAATTAAGAATGGTAGAAAGAAAAGGAAGAAAGAGAGAGGGGCCTTTCACAAATCACCAAAGGTTTGATGGCATCAAGTACTTGAAAGGATTCCTTCTCCACCCCAACTTCTAAATAAAGTAGCAACACTGCAGATAAACGCAGACCTTTTTAAAGCCCTCTCATCCTCAGCAGAGGTTCCACTGTTGGACAGACACAGATAATAAGAGAGTAAAAGCATCTTCCTGAGAGGAAGGCAACACTTACCCAGATTTTTATATCATTTTTCTGGGCTTAAAGTCATCTTCACAGCACACAAGCAATGATTAGAGAATTGAGAAAGCAGGCAAGAAATCAGTTGCTTGTTCAGGGCCTGAAGGTCACAGAAATGGCATGGGCTCGAAGCTTCACCATTTGCACACCACCCAACTGCTTTCCTCTAAGTCAGCTAAGGAAATGCTACATTACCCTAATAACAGTGGTAGCAGTAAAAACAGTAATGACAGCTGTCCCACACAGAGGCACTCCCCTCCGCACTGCACCAGATGCTCCATACTTATTATTCTACCAATAGCATAGCTTTCAATTCCACAACGTTTTTGCTACAGAGTAGGATTCAGTAGAAGAAAGGTCTGTCTTGGATCACATCTATGAAAGATTACTTTTTGAAATTCCAAAAGATGGTTTTGATGATGTTTTGCTTTAAAATTTCACTCTTAATATTATATGAAAGACTTTGCACATTTTTTTTTTCATTTCATCTTCATGAAAAGTCTTGAGCAGCAGGAATCCTTATCCTGTTTTACATATGAAAAATGAACGCTCAGAAAGACATGGTCAGAGCTGCAAACTTACAAAGAACAAAGCTAGGCTTAAATGTGGGCATCCCGATCTGAAGTCCTGTGCTCTACCCAAAGTCGCCATATCAAAATGGCCCCAGAGAACAGGCCCTACTCATATCCTTGATGCTAAACTGCACTGAACATGGTGGGCTCAGTTCAATTCACATTCACTGAGAACCTACAGTGAGCCTCTTAAGGTGCTCAGTGCTGGAGGCTCAGAAGTGAAAATGTCCCAGGTGTGGCAGGAGGTAACACAAGAATGAGGGAGACCATGGTGCAAACACCTGAATACCGTACAGAGTAGGATAAGCCACGCAGATGGGCCATGAGTGGAGCAGTCTATGAAAGCATCAGATGGGGACATCTGAGCCAAGTATAGGAAGATGAATTCAGTAGTTTAGCAAGTAAATTACTTTTTAAATTGTCAAGAAAGAAGAGTAGAGGATTAGTGATTTGTCCAATGTTAGTACTGGATGCAAGACCAAATATTTAGGAACTTAGATATGTGCGTATCTGCTGTGACAGAACATATGGCATCAAATTAGGAGAGAAGGTTAATGTTAAAAGCAAGTAAGGCAAACAAACGAAGGGGACTTTCTGCTCTTCCTAAAGGGTCTGTGCTCAATGAGAAGATCATGTTACATTTACAGCCAAATGAATTTATCCTAACAGTTAAATGCCATCTGCCACACTGGCCACTTGTTAGAATGGAAAATACAAAATGTTACAGCACAGTAAGGATATTAGGAGTGCCAGACACTTGTTTTCTGGTGTACCTCTGACCAAGGCTGGTTGAAAGTTAAGATACTGAGCCATCCTGCCCCAGCCATTGCTCTTGGGCTTGTCTGCTGGCATGCTTTCAGGAAAGGACAAAGACAAAAGCCAGCCAGGCCAGGACGATCACCTCCAGTGCAGGGCCACCATGTGCACTATTCTTTGGCAGCATCATGTCAATGAAACCAAAGTGGAATTCCCACCTTCTAAGGCCCAATAACCCAAATCCTTTCCTTCTTGCTCTTTGCCCCCCAAGCTCCCACCTTGCTCCCACTTTGCCTTTCTCTATCCCTGACTCTCTCTCTTCCCTCTCTCAGCTTGCAATCTTCTAGCTTATGGTTTAGCTGCATGAAAGATGGATCAAACTTCTGGAGCAAAAGTGGGTATTTTATTTCTAACCAGTTCTTTCTTTTTCTGCTTCTCTTTTCTCACACTCTCTTCTGCTGAAAGGGCAAGCGCTTTTTTTATACTGCATCTTAATTTTCACCTGGGGCCAGGAAAGAAGTGCAGAATACGGGACAGGCCACCTTCCAGCAGGAGGGAGAAGAACAAGGTCATTATTGAATTTCAAGATAAAAAGACTAGATTGCAATCTCTGTACCTGGGGTGCCTTTTCTTTCTCAAGAGTTCAGTGTTTGGAATCACTCACTGGCATGAGGAAGCCAGCTACACAAGCGACTCTACCTATTACCTATTTAAATGCAAAAATCTGCCCAGCTACAGACTCTGCTTCTCTGAGCAGACCTGCTCTGATTGGACCCTCAAGCTAAGGCCACTAAATCAGGGTTTGTCCTGGACTAAAACAAGTGTATTCACAGGCTGACTAGCTTTGAATTCAATACCTGGGTCAAAAAAAAATTAATATATGCCCATGAGGTTCTGAGTAGGTCAAAAGGAAGCTTATATTAGAACTAAATGAGGAAAAGAAATGAAGGAAGCCCACAGAGAGGAGTATGAGAAAAACTCCATGGTCTTCTTGTTTTTGCATTTTCAGTTTGAGTCTCCCTTTGCAGTCTTCCTCCTTTTCTTTGCAGTAGGCACCGATAGTTCTCTGTTACTTGCAATCTAAAAGAAAAATCTGACTATAATGTAAAATCACTGACCTAGTAACATGACTGCTGGTCTTAGCTGGAGGCAGATCTTATTTCAAGACTTGCCAAAGATTTAAATTCAGTTACCAGGAACTAAATTACCAGGAATTGCAGCTTTAGTCATTCTGAGTTATGCAAAATGTTAACCAAAAATTATATTGGCTTTTGCTCTCTGAATTTTCTCGTCAACAGGAGAATCCCTGTTGAAAGCTTGGGAATGATTTCTCCTCTGGGAAACGATGTTCTTCCTTCACATTCAATCAACAAGAAGAGTCAGCTGTATTCCTGTATTCATCATTTACTTTAATTAACCTGAGGAAGATGTGGAAGCCTTGTACGGTGCCATACGTTTGGCAGTTAAGTATCCACCAGTTCTGATCAGCAGCCAGAATTGTCATTATCCTTTCTTGTTGGAACATCAAGGTCTATTACTCTCAACTTATTATCCTGTATCACCAATGAGAATTTGCATTTTTAGCTTCCTAACATGTTTTTTACTTCTTTCATTTACCCCTGTTCTAAAAGATAAAGAATGGCAGGAATTATTACAAAAAATGAATGGTTCTGAGAATCTGGTTTATTTTAGAATTCTGTGAAGTACTCTGAAGTATTCATTTCCTCCTTCTTTGTTTATAAGTGAATATCCTTCTATTGCTCTCTATTGGGCCAAATATTCAGAAGAAAAATTCCACATGAGTGACTGGTTGTCCCATCTGAAGAAGTGTGCTCAGCGTCCAGTGGCTTCCCTTCTACTGCAGCTCTGGACTCACCAATGACTCAACTGGCTGTTCTCTCAAGGATTTGCATCACTTCCATGCTCAGTTCTTCATTATATAGAAAAACAATAATGTGGTCAAGTTTTCTTTCACAGAAAATAACATAAAACACAGAAAACCTGTAAAACCAGCTTGGACAACAGAGATTACCATATTTTAACGTGTTTAGACACAATAACTTTTTTACCCAGCAAACTTCATTTGATTCAATTATATAAAATTCAATTTAATGAGAATTCCAAGAACAAGTTTCTTTATCAAAGTGACCCCCAAAAGCATCTTTTGATTGATAGCTAACACAGTCAGTGAAGTGAAAGAAGGAAATGAAGGTCAAATCACCTTACCCCAAACTTCCTAACAGATTATACCAAATACACACTTAAAAAAAAAATGAAAGCACATGTTGGATCTGATCCAATCAGTAGAAAGGTCCACCTGCACAAGCCCAGTGGACCTGGCATAGTTCTGATTGTGGGCAAGATGGGTCAGAACGGCAGCTGGCAATTAGAGGCTCCAGCTGATGGGCCCAGGGTGGTATGCACAACCCAGTACAAGGCAGGCTGGTGTTGGGCCCAATACATCCACCAAGCAGATGTCTGAGAAGGGTGGCAGGTTGTGGCACCAAAGGTCTTGACAGGAAGCTTCAAGGATTCTCTCCTACAAGTATTAGGATTCAATCTTGAGATGTTGTATGGAGGATCTAGGCAGGAAGTGAGCAAAGGAGGTCAAGTGTAACCCAATAGTGGAACCAGGGCACAATTTAGGAATATGAAATGAGGAAGGGTCATGCTGCGGCAGAGCCAACAACAGAAATGATGAGGTTGACCAACTAACCTACAGGCCAAAGGGGCCCTTATTTCCTCTGCTAATAGCCAGACTATTCCTTGAGCTTGGAATAGGGCCAAGACAGCTGGTTAAGAATGATGGATTTATAGTGCTGGTGCAAACAAACAGTGCGCATCATAAATGATATGTTACTGTTTATTGTGGATTATAAAAATTAATGGTAGGTCACACTGGGAGTCTATGAACCTGAAAACCAGACCCAAGCACAACGAGGATCCATGTGTTCTTGGTAGAGGTCCAAGCAGGTAGGGCTGAATCTCTGAAAAGTATGGTATTATGATCAAGAGGGAGGTGAAGCTAGGAGGTGTAGAAGAAACATAGTGGTGGGGCCAGCAAGATAGCTCAGCAGACTAAGCGCCTGCTTAGGCAAGCACAGGGACCGCGGTTCAACCCCTGGCACCACATGCTGTGCCAGCCCTGCCCTCAGTCCTGGGTTGAGATGGCCAGAGTCCGGGCATGGGGGTGCATGCCTGAAATCCCAGCACTGGGGAGGCTGAAAGCAGGAGGATCACCATGAGTCTGAGCTATATACTGAGACCCTGTACCAAATACATAAGAAAGAAAGAAAGAAA
>NW_004524685.1:4362996-4379017 GCF_000260255.1 Octodon degus | reverse complement strand
AGCACAGGTAACATTGGTCCCAAGCTTAGAGCAGGACTAAGGAGAAAAAGGTCAGCATCCAAAGGCTTACTCAAGCCATCATAGAACTGAGGTGGCTCAGGGTTGAGAGTGGTGACAATTTGTGCCTCAACTTTCATATAGTTTTCATATGATTTTTCTTTTGATTGGCAGGGAGGGGTTGGCTGAGCAAGGTGAGGATGTGAAGATGGAACTGACCCTTACTTTTCACTCCAAATTGTTAGGGAGGTTTCCTTTCTGGAGCTGGCACAGTTCCACCATTCCTGTTCAGATCTTTATCCTCCATGTTCTCCTGTGCTTACGACCTAAGATCAAGGCTCTTTCTCTAGGTTGGCAAACTATTTGGAACAGACCACTCTCAGCAAATATTAAGCCTGAACTATAAAAGCATAGGTAGAGATGGTGTCAACCCTTCTGTGATTCCAATGGGTAGAGAAGGTTTCTGAGCAAGACCCATGGATTAGGGGCAGAGAGATGAGTAGCTGCTGAGCTGAAATGCAGTCTCTACCAAGAGAATCCTCTGTCTCTCATTCTTCCAGATATCTTCACTAACAGAAGGAATGGCTGCCCCTTGGAGGCACCAAGTCTGTAGCCATGGTACGTGTATTAAGAGAATCTCACTAATGCTCATTATCTGACTGGCACGACAGTTCGTGCCTCCTCTCTGGCATAGGAGGCAAACAGGTTTGGAGTCAGGGTCACTTGTTCCCCATCTCAGCTTCACTACTTGTGTGGTTATGGTAGGGGCTCAGGGTGCTGCCCAGGGGTTCATGTTCTGAAAGCGTGGTCCCAGGGTGATGGTGCTGAGAGACGAGGGATGCTTTAAGAGGCAGGTCCTAATGGAAGGTGGCTGGGTCGTGGCTACGCTCATGCATGGATTTATGCTGTCTCCATGCAAAAGCTTGATTCTCAGGCCTTTTGCAGGAGAGAACCAGCTCCCCAAGGAGTGGGTTTCTACATGAAGAGTCCTCTGTGGCCTTCTTTGGGCTCCTGAGTCCTTGCTTGCACAGTTCCCTTCTGCAAGTTGGTTGCTCTTGCATTCCGCATGACGACACAGCCAGGGTGCCATACAGGATGCTGGCACCAGTGCTGCTTGGGCTTTTCAGCCACCAGAACTGTGAATCAAACCAACTTCTTACTTTCTAAGTAACTGTGTTTTGTTACAGCAACACAAAGGGGGTAAACATGATTGCTTACGAATTACTTGACCCTAAGTAAGGTGCGGTATCCTTTCCTCTCCTTTGTCCTGTCCTAAATTAGGGTCACCACAGGGCAGAGATAAAGGAGAGTACACAAAGCAGCAACCCCCAAACACAATAAATGGTAGTCACGTCTCTGCTTGGATTCCACCTAACTCCCAAATCCTGCTTGTGAGGCGCATATTCTGTCTACTGTTTATCTTCTGTATCTCCCATAACTACAAGGTTTTTCTCCAGGTCCCTATTTGCTAACTAGCTTCTTAGCCTGGGGGGCGGTTTATCCAGGAACATTAAGAACTGCAGCTACAGATCCTGCTCTAAGACCTGCACCAGGACCTTTGCAGACATCTTCACTCTCATTTCTTCATTCAACTTCAGCATTAGAGGCTGACTGGGAGCAGCATTACCCCCAATTGACAGGTAGGAAGGCTGCGCCCACGGTGGTCCAGGCTAGCCCCCAGCCACATACACTTAAGGAAGAGGCTTCAGGAAAGAGGCTTTCAGTAAAGGAGCTGATCAATGCCACTCATGGCATTATTGTCTGGGGAAAGGTCTCTGGTAACACATTACACCAGTTTTTTATCATCATGTAAAAGCTGAAAGCTGATCCTCAGGCTCTTTGCATGTAGGCCTCTTAGTATACCGCTTCCTCTTAACTTAGTACAACTTTAGGAAACAAACTGTCCTTTTGCTTTGCAATGCTTACCACAAATATTCATATACTTGTGATTATTTATATTTATCCCCCCAATCAGACCATAGGCTTCTCCAGAATAGGGATCACAATTTTTACCAGTTTAATTTCAGCAATTACTGTGATACGAATAGACTTCTCACAGTGACACAACTGAACCAAAACGTTTTCTGCACAAGTTCCCTTGTAGTAAGCGCTGTAGTAGTCTTTACAGAGGACAGAAGCTTTCTACAGAGCCCTGCTCCAGTGGCTGTCAGAGACTGGTCTCACAGTATTCTGTGCAAGGGATGCTGGTCAAATCTAGACCATTAGCGATATCATCAAGAATGCGCTGTTTTTCCCCAGTTTTTCTATCATGTTACTATTACCACTATGCACAATCTATCACTCATAACAATGTTACCACTGCAATCACCTCCCCATAGCGCATTTCAATATTCAGGACACTTTGGCCTTCAACATCCTTGGGAAGAAGGCAGAAAGATATTTCACAGGAAACTGAAACTTGTGAATTGCTTGAGATGCAGTTGAGAATCGGAACTCAGACTCAATTCCAGGTGGAACTCTACCTTGGAAAGGAAGAAGAATTTTAAAAGTACTCAAAAGTGGAAAACAAATTTAATGTGTGAAGATACCAATAAATTCAAAGCTAAGTGTCCACTTACTATCAGTTCAAGATCAAATACTAAGGGTTTCTCTTTTTGCGTGCGTGCGTGCGTGCGTGCGTGCGTGCGTGCGTGTGTTTATGTGGCTTTTGGCAGAAATTCTCTCAGGTACTGACTGACTGAGAAGAGCAGAAGGATGAGTAGGAATCAGAGGGAGGGAAGCAACTTAATTCCACTTTTGATTACTCCTAGGAATATGAGGTGGTGAGGGGACAGGCAGTGCTCAGGTGCTGGGTGACTTGCCCGGCTGCCTGCTGAGGCTCAAGCAGATGTGTCTGGTGATCCTCTCAACTTCATAGCATGATTCAGGTAGGCTCAGCACAGGTCCAAACTATAACATTATGGATCCCTAATACTGAACAATTCTCAGTCTGGGCAGCCTCAGGCACCCTAAGGGATGCAGATCTCTAGATTTCAGGGAAAAAAACAGCAAGAGCAAAACACAGCTTCAGTCCTCAGGGCCTTCAGCGACAGTCCTTAGGTCAAGCAGAAAGAGGAAGGACTGATCCTTGAGGGAGGAGCCACTCTACATGGTACTGCTTGGTATCTTACACATAATAAAGCTATGGGTCAAAACCACCCTGACACTCAGAGATGATGAAAGTGAAGCTCAGCTTGCTCAAAGCCACAGAGCTAAATCAGCGAGCCACAACCTGAATTCATAGCAGTCCTGCTCTAGGCCTCAGGCACATGGAAAAGCAGAGAAAGCCACAGCTCCAGGAATGTTCCATGAATCAGGCGGTCTACCACCTGAGGCAGCCTGGCAGCACCCTGAGATCCCCGGGCTGTGTGAGAAGGGAGCATGCTCGGGTGATGAGGATCGGAGTACCCATGCTGATTTGGTTCCCTGAGTGAAAAGGAGACCGAGGAAGAGGCAGGCTGGGGGTGCAGGTGGGCAGATCAGTGGGCAGCAAGGAAGAGCAGGACTCATGTCACCAAAACATGAAAACGTTCTGGGCTCTTGTGGAGTCTGCCTTCTGAACACCTGCTGTCTTGTAATATTACAAGGTTAACATTCAATTTACAAATGAACATCATTCTTAGGCATGGGAACTCAATGGTGCTAATACGAGGGAGCCCTTGATATTTGAAAATACCTATTCACTTGGAAGAGCCCAAGACTTTCCAGTTGCAGTGTTGTTCTTTTCTCTCTACCTTCTACATTTTGCTATACTTAGTTGAGTGGCTTTACCTTCCAACTAGGTGATAAAATTCCCAGTGCCCTTAGAAAGAAATGCCTATTTACTCAATGGAGGTCAAATGCTTTTCACACATACTCAAATTGTATTGCTTCTGCAAACAGCAAAGAATGGCAGTAAAAACTAAAATGATAGTATTTCTTTATGTTTTGTTTTTGGTATCCATTTTAAATCTCTTGAAAGTGACCCATAGTAAGAAAAATACAAGCTGCAAACACACTAGTAAGCATATAGTGTTTACGTATAAATACAGGTTATAGGAAGTAACACCTGGCTGTATTATGAGTGTGCACACACTGATATTTCCCACTTAATCAAGCTCATTTACAACAAACAAAAACAACAGAGTAACCCACTGGCCTCAAGACCAATTTAGGAGTTGAAACCTGTCATCTGAAAATCACAGACACAGAATGGGAGGACCAGTCTACACTGTCGTGGAAACTCCCCAAGAGGAGGAAGGAAAAGAAGAGCACAAAAGCGCTAGCACCTGCACGTGTCCTTCTCCTCACAAACAGCCCCAGAAAGCACATCTCAAGGGTGAAATCAAGGGAAAGGGAACCTGCCTAAAGGGGATCACAGGCTGAAAGAGCCAGGTGAAAAGGCGTATTTCATTTGAAAAGAAACACTTTCCTGGTTAGAGAAACATCAAAATAACATTATTCAAGAATTTCTCTAAGCAGATTGGAGGACCCACATTACCACTAAATGCTATCCACAAAGAAGGCATTGTTAAAAAACTGATTTTTATCTAAACCTGAATGAAAATGTGTGTAAACCCTGTGTGTGTGTGTGTGTGTGTGTGTGTGTGTGTGTGTGTGTGAAAACAGGCTGAGGGACAGCACTATTACATCTGCAGCAATTCCAGTCATTCGGCTGACCTCAGGGCCAGAGAATACTTCAGGGAGCATGTATTGAATCCTAATTGACCCTCAGCTGTACTGAGGCCAACAGGCAGGATCTGGTATGTTTTTCGACATTTGTATCAAGAAAATACTTTAAATCCCTATTACTCTGCCCCTGCATCAAAGATGTTCTCTGGGGCTGGTTTAGACACAATACTAATCTTCCCTTTTCTAGCCAAGTACTCAGGCCTCAGTTATCCAGCCCAGCTCACAAAGAAAACTGCAGACCTGGACATGACAGGCACACTACCCATTGTTTTCTCATGTAATTACAGATCCAAGTTTCACACTCCCGAGGCTTTCCCTATGACCACACAATTTCTCTAGTCAGAGCCGCAGACGCTTCATCCATCCTCAGTATCTCTCACCAAAATCTTCAGAGCACTCTTTTTGGGGTGGTCAAATGAGCCTGTGTGAGGGCGAATGCTCCACTCTTATCAGGAGGCTGCTCGGCTGGGAAACAGGAGTTCTCCATTCCGTAGGGTCACAGACTAATTGATCACCAAACAATCACTTGCACTCACTGCAACCTGTATTTCAGTCCAATGTCTCATACCTAAAGGACATTCTCACCAGCCAATCCTGTGAAGTGAGTTACTCGGGAGAAAATTGAATTTCCTTTGGCTATTCTTAATTAAAGGCTGGTTTCCACCTATTTTAATGTTGAGGGAGTATGAAGGAAAAATAGTGAAACCCATTGATTTTCAAGGTTACTTCTAGGCTTCTGGCCAGTAATCTGAGGATTTTATGTGTCATAAAATTGAATTAGCGGGTCATGATCAGATCTTTTATTTTTATTGTAATAGAATTAGTAAAAATATCAGAGCATACTACAACACAGTAGAGGTGCTTATTATTTCATGAAATTAGATTCATTTGCATACATTTGTATTTGTGTGACAAATACTATGTTTTAGTACATTCTGTTTGGACATATAAAAGGAAGTGGGGAGGGAGAAAGAGAAAATAAAGGAAAGAGAAAAAAACAGAGAGAAAAAGGAAAGGAAAAGAAAGAAAAGGAAAGGAAAGGGAGAGAGAAAGAAAAGAGAAAAGAGAAACAAGTAAGTGAGTTCTGGGTTTGTGTCTAGGTGTTCACATCCATATCCTTAGGTTGGATCCAGGGACCTCCTGGTCCCACCCTCCATCTAGACACTGCTGGGAGGAAACCCTTACTTCCTGTGGCTTGGGATTCAGGGTGTGCTGCTGCCACCAAAACAACTCAAACAACGTAAAAGATGTAAGCTGAGATGGGAAACTATGCCTCACCATCCCAATCAGTGTAAGTTTCCCTTAACTTGTTTATAGACTATGTCACCAAAGAAGAAGAGGTAGAGTCAACCTACAGCAAATGGTAAAGTTGACAATCTCGCTCTTTCACATGTTCCGCAATAGGCTTATCAAGGCCATGTAGAATTAGGGACACAAACCCAGGCTCCTGAATGGACAGAGGCCCAAGTAGCCAGGAAACCATCACTGCAAGGAGTCATCCAAGTGAGTGGAAATTAAACATGACTTGACATGCACAAGCAACAATGCTGAGATTTTGGTCATGAGCCCCAAAACCTATCAGGTCAACAGACACGGCCTCCAGGATGTCTAGGAAGAACTTGAGTTGTAGAATTCAGTTGAAGAATCAGGTTCAAGAGAAATGCAGTGGATTTTCACATTGTTTTCCCCACCAGGACTCAGAGTAAGAAATACATCTCATTTACTGGAACAGCACACACACACAAATACAAATGTATGCAAATGAATCTAATTTCATGAATTAATAAGCACTTTTACTATGTTGTAGTTTGCTCTGATATTTTTACTAATTCTATTACAATAAAAATAAAAGATCTGATCATGGCCTGTTAATTTGATTTTATGACATTAGTGGGCAGAAAACCACCTCTGGGGGAGAAAAGATAAATGGTACAAAAAGCCTTACCTTGAAGCTGTGCTCTATTCAAAGTTAAACTGTTTTTATATTTGGGATAACTTGGGAAAACCTGGAGACTAGTAGGGCCTAAAGCCTTAGAGAAAAGAAAAAGAAAAACCTAGAGAAAAATGAAGAAATAAGTGACCATTCTGAGTAGGGCTCCTCTAACTCCCAACATTATTTTTCAGAGAAAGGAGAGTTTGGGCCCATTATGGTCCACAATATAGGACTAAGACAACAGGTAGTATGTTAGAAAAATACAAAAACCAGGACCAAAAAATAGCTTGGATACTTAAAGAGAAAGTACTAGTTTTAAATCTTTCCACACAAACCTCTTGAACTGGAAAATATGATTATCATCATAAATGGTCTAAGACACAATCCAAAGTCAAACTGTAGTTATATTATTCTTTCTTCCAGAGGTAATGGTTCCCTTATGACTAAATAAATAATAAAATTAAAAGAATAAAATGGATGGGTTTTTTAATGTTTATTATTTTATAACTGTACCAAGATAAACTTGCTGATTTCCACTTTTTGAATCACTTCACACACAAAAAATGTCTAGGCTAACCACAAGTGTACCTCTACATTAAAGAAAAAGTACATCCATGTCATATAGGACTACTAATATTAATGTGCACATGGCTAACTATAGAAAGGCTATATTTATATAGGTACCCTTTACTTCTTTTGTGTTCACTGAGAAAAAATAAATTCATGTTTTGGAAAAGAAAAGTTAAAATTTGGAAGAGAAAACTTAGAGGCTAACATCAGGATGAAATCTATGAGGGTTTAGAATAAAGAACCACATGGGAAAATAAAGACTGTTTGTCAGGAGAGAATGTTCAACTTACAAACCTCATTACCCTTTGCTCTTCATTTCTTCTGGTCATCGACTTGCATTAACCACAGAAACACCAACTGGCAGCCACTGATAAGAGTGATGCGTGACAATAGAAATTATGTGGATCTAGGGATCTTATGCTACTCCAATGGCTTTTATTTGAAGTCTTCCCTAGGCAAATACTTACCTACCAAATGTGCCAGAAATGGCTGAGTAGCTGGAAATGGACTTAGCACATCCAACTTCATCTCCTGATGAACTACCATTAGCAAGACATGAGTTCATATGATTGGTTAAGTGTAATAACAATGTCTTGGGTGGAGTAAAACCCAGTACTTTATTCATTAGACTCTACTCCCTGCTCCTAAATGTAAGTTTTCATCACCTCCCCAACCATTTTCTCTTCTCTTTATCTTTTGTAGGATTTTTTTATCCTAGATTTTCTATCTCAGCACAACCAAAGTTTTTGTTTTTGTTTTTTGTGGTACTAGGGATTGAACTCAGGACCTTAGACTTGCCAGGCAGGTGCTTATGCCCTTGAGCTATCTCTTCAGCTCCAATCAAAGTTTTGAAAGAAAAGAACAGCATGTTCATGTTGAGAAGTCTATTAGACCTTACTATCACTTTGACAATCAAAACCAGCATCTTCTGACCTCCAAGATAGTGTTGTATCCCCAATTACCCTGCCTCCTACACCATGCAAAAGCCCAACCCACAATTAAAGACACACACTCCATTTAGGCTGTCCTTGATTTATATTACTGTGGGATTCACTGCTGACTACTGTCAAGATGAACAGATCTGTGAGTAAAAGCACATTTCAGTACCAAATAGGAATCAGTTTTTTTTTTTAAACTTGCCATCAACATAGGTAATAATATAGATATTATTGGATGCCAGGTTTGCTAATATGATAAATCATGGGCAAACAACAAAGAAGGATTGCCCAGCAAAGAATACACTGATAATTTATAGGACCCCCCCTCCCCCAAAAAAGTACCTTTCCAGAGACCAAATGGAAACCTCAAAAAATGAGTCTTTGTCCTGAAACGGACTTTGGTCCACTCTGGGATGGGCTAAGCAGTCCCCAAAACTGTGCTAGCTAAGAATCTTGGAAGGGGACTAAAGCCTTATAAAGCATGTGGGTAAAAGAGGGAAGTACACGTAGAAATGGAGTATGCCAGGCCAAACAAGAAATGTGATATGGATCTGGTTCTCTTGACGAAGCTAGAATCAGATATCCAAAATCTCAAGAGGGCAGAGGTGGGTATTTTTTCCATCCTGCATCTTTCCCAACATCACAAAAAATAACTTTCACTGGACTCTTGTTCCCATTTGATTCCATTACCCTTTCTGTACCTAGAAAGGCTGCCCCTTTTTGGTTCTCCTTGTGAATTCTCACACAGTAATCACTCCTTCTGGAAGCCCTGACACAAGATAGACACATGCTGGGAGCTTCCATACACCGGAGCTCTGTCACAGTACATGTCCCCTCATTCTGCCAGGGTCTGACATTTGTCTGTCCCCCTTGCTGGACCATGAGGTCACTGAGGGCAGTAGACGTGTGTCATTCATCTAGATCTCCCAAGCACCAAACACCACAGCTGGTGCATAACAGACACTTGCTGGATACATAAACATGTATGAGTGAAACAACTTGTCCTTTTGTTTTTAAAAACAGTCATTTTAATGCAGTCATTACATTTTTTAATTACTATCACACAAAATTAGAAAACTTCAATGTTTCTTAAATAATATAACAACAAAGAAAACCAAACAAAAATATATTTAATAAAGGTAAAGGTTTATTTACTTACACATGGTGAAGTCAAAATTTTACCATGTATCTATTCATTGAGATGAAAACTTAACCTCCCTATAAGCCCACCCAGCTGCTAAGCAGCTAAAATGTTGTATCCCCTATAAGTTTCTAATCTAAACTGAGTCAGGTTCTGGCCCACATGGATTTGTTGGTTAAAATTAAACCAACTCTGTAATCCTTTGTGTTTTAATCTTTGTACTCTTCCATGCTGACTTGCCTGAATGTTCCAGACATTCAGAAAAATAGATCTGAAGTCTGCCGATTTATTCTTTTCTATGAGACGCTACCGTTCCTTCGGCACTGAGCTTCAGGAAGATAATGGACATTATTAAATTATTTGACAATGACAAAGTAAACAAGGATGGCATTATGTGCACACATTTTAAGGCCGTTTGTTGTTTGAGCTTAGTCCCGCTTGTCTATTTGGATGAAAAGTGTTGGTTTATGAAATAAGCTTGAAGACTCTCACAGATTTAATACCTAATGTCAGTTTAAGGGAAGCTAACTCCAAAGGTCAGATAACATTTTGATGGATCACTGGTGGATTCGGTTATGCTAAATAAACATTTAGAGGCTACCTGGAATGAGAGACCTCGTGTGCTCTGTGTAAGAATAAAACCTTCCTCTCTTGCTAAGGTTTTAGTAATTCTGTCTTTAACTGTGATAACCACTGATAAGGAAGAATGAATACTACCCTGTTTTCAGATCTCCATGCAGAAGATGAGGCTTTCTGAAGTGATTACAGATTTTAAAACAAAATATATAATAACCAGCACTCATTTTTAAAACTTGCATCTCCACATTTATGTTGAGGTTATAAATACTTACCACAAATATTCACCTATGACACAAAGGCAGTAGAAGGTACATCTGTTTATCCAAAGTCTCAAGTAAACTTTTCTGCCATTCTAGTTTACAATAATGGAGGGATACTTTACCATTACCATAATAAAAATAATTTTGAAGAAATCTGAGCTTAATAAGAATTCAAATACAAGCAAAAGCAATTTTCCAGCATATCTGAATTACAAGGGATCCAACCCTTCCTTCTTAGTCCTATAATGATTCTCTAATGATTGTAAGAATCTCCGCAGAAAGCTCATTTTCAGCAAGCAGGGCCTAATAGAAGTCACTCCCTGCTCATCATTTCCTTATTTTCAAGGCCTTCAAGATCAACTGTACAGGACTAGATTACATTATTGGACGCATCCCAGTTTTTGAGACATATCAATTTCCAAACCTTATTGCCAAGGCCATACAGAAGAGCTAAAAAGGAAACATCGTGCAAAGGAGCAGTTGTTCCAACCAGTTGGAGATGACAGTTTATCCAGAACCTTCCATCTGCTGCCCTGTAAAGAGCCTCCAGCGCAGTCACCTCCCATCTCACTAAGAGCCAGTGATTTCTAATTATGTTTTAGGGCAGTATCCTTACTTGAAGTTAAACAGAAGTTTGAGGGAATGTGTGCATTTAAAAAGTTGACATCTACTCTGGTAAGAAATAAGACTCAGTTATGTACAAACTGTGCCCTGTTTAGGAGATCTGGTTTTTTTTGTTGTTGTTTTGTGGCAGGCTCAGTCCACCCTGGGGGTGGGGCTGGTGTGGCACGTGGTGCAGCGCCTGCCTGAGCTTGCCTAAGCAGGCACTTTAGACCGCTGAGCTACCTCACCGGCCCCCAGTTTAGGAGGTTTGTATGGTGATCGAATTAATATTTTTAAATTAGGATAATTTTTCATAAGAAAAAAGAATTAAAATGCTTCAGTTAATGTCCCACATAGATTATTTATCACTGACATGGAAAGTGGGGCTCAAGTAGTTATTCTGTGTCTATTTAATGTTTTGTTAAAATCAACCACAACTGTCAAGAAGCACTTTAAACAGAAAATGACCTTTGCACGAAGACCTCATTTCTGTAATTTACTTTGTGTGATTTTGGCCAAGGCACTTAACTGTAGTTACCTAAGTCTCGCTTTCCTTATTTTTGAAATAGTTACAACAGTAATGCTATCTTTTAGGGCTCATGCACATTCAAAACTTTGGCATTTGTTAGCAACTGCTATTAGGGGTGATCTTGACACTCACCTTGCCTCTGGGATCAACATCATTATGCTTACTCTTAACCCCAGGCAAAAGCTGTAGGTCCTCGCAGGTGCCCTAATGAAAGGTGACTAGCTGCCTAATTATATATTACTCATTCCTTTCGTGTGTACCTCCCTTCCCCCATTTGATGCCTACATCTTTTGGGGGATTTATTACCTTGTGCTAAGCCTGGTTTTCTTCATTAAGAGGGCTCTAAAAATGAAAATGATCAAGGGAAGAATTAAAGCTTTCACCATGTAGTGAGAATGTGTTTATGTGCTTTTTCTCCTAAATAGAATTATCTCAGCATTAATACTTGGTATCTGGGAAGAAATGAAATCACTATTAAAAGAGGGGCATAGGGGGCCTGGCCCTAGCTCAGTCCTTTAAGTGGCTGCTTCCACAAAGCTGTCAGCCTCAGGTTGCTGGAGTTCGAACCTCACAACTCTCCCGCTGGCCAAAAGTGCCTTGAAGGCATTCGAGGAAACAAAAAAAAATAAATAAAAATAAAAGAGGGGCATAAGGGCAGGGAACGCATTTCACAATTTTGTTTCAGCTGATTGCCAGATAATCACTAGGTACTCAAAACCTTTTGGAAGGAACTCAAAGAGTGGGCTTAGTAGCTGCCTTTAAAGAGGAGAAGAGGGCAGCCAGTTACAGGAGCGGAGGTGGGGTTGAAACCGACTGGACTGGACACCTTCTGACACGCTTCCAGTGTGGTCCTCCATGGATTTGTCAGCTATACAAAAATTTTAGCTTTTTTCTTTTCTTTTTTTTTTTTTTTTTCGGAACTGGGGATTGAACTCAGGCCCCTGCACTTGCCAGAGAAGCACTTATTCCACTGAGCCATCTCCCCGGCCCCAAAAATTTTAGTTTTATTTTTAAATTCAATCCTCACACCCTAACTTTGTCCTGCTGCGTATTACAGACAGCTGGTTTCCAGGACCTTGGCTTTTAAACACTGATTTTTCTTAACCCTAAAAAGTAAGTTGGAAAAGCTTAAAAACAAAAGTAGGCTGGTTTCATTTGAAATATGACAGACATCTCAAGACTAATTTGTCTTCAGAGTATTAAACAGCCCGAGTCCTGGAGATGTGGTTATTGGACAACAAACATTATCGTTGACTTACTGACTTTCTGTACATACAGTTTTCTTCATTTACACTCCCTGCACAGGGGGCCTGAGTTTTATAAATCTCTACAGGCTGCACTGGGACAAACATTCTGCTTTTATAGAAGTACTTTCTTAAATTTGGTTCCTAGTTCCTTCTTCCAGGGAGGAGAGTCACTAAATACAGTGTTTTGATAAAGATGGACCATCTCAAGTTTGTTACAAAAACAAAAACAGAACAAGCAACAGAGACATGAAAATGGAGAGAGTTACAACCCACCCCACTAACAATAGAACCTCTGGGACTCTACTACTGGGGCCACTTGTAAAATACCTGTATCAAAAAGTATGTCATAAAATGGGAGAATCACAGACATGTGTGTTCAACAAAGTGTTTACTGTGTGCCAACAAAATGTTCAACAATGAAACATGCTCTAAGAGTTGATACAATAGTGAGGGATACAAAAGATGTGTACTATGAAGAGTTACAGGAGGTTTAGAACCAACCCAAGCTGGAAGGTGCTCACAGAAGGTGGGATTAGAGCTTTGACATCCAGCAAACCTGCGTTCAAATCCTGGATTCACTACTTCTACAACACTGGCCAATTTATTGGCCATTTCTTTAAGCCTCAGTTTCATCAACTTTTAAAATAAGAACAGTGATAGTGTTGAACTCAAAGACTTGATGTGGACATTCATGAAATACTTAGCACAGACCTGGCAGTTTGTGGCAAATGGCAAGCACTGGAACAACGTTACCTAATGATACTAACAAGAGCAATAAACGGAGCCCTGAAGGATGAAAAAGGAGCAGCCAGGTAACAGTAAGAAAGGTATGAGCGAGTGTGTCCCATATAAAGGGACAATACGTGTCCAGGAAAGACACAGTGCGAAGATCTTGGATGAAAGAACCTGTCCTAAACCAAGAGTTCAGAGGTGTTTGGGTGGGCCAGAGATGACACTAAAGCTGAAAAGGAGGCAGACCTCAGTTCAATGGGGACCCCCTCAAGAATGCTAGTCAGCAGAGGGACAAGATCAGATTTGAGTTTCAAACTGCCACCCTGGCTACAGCACAGGATGAAATGGAATGTGAAGAGACAGGAAGCAGAGATCAGTGATAATCGGTTTAACTCCTTAGCTGATGTGGATTTTCAGTTCTGAAGTTGGCAGTCATGTGGAAAAAAAATAATACATTCCATAAGCGAGCTCAAAAGGGTCTGCAAGTTACTATCAATATGTCTGAATTAGCTCATTCACATTCTGTGCATTCATGTACTCAACAAGCACCAAGGCCTAGCAAGGCAGCAGGATACTGCTCTGTGAGATTCCAAAGAGTGTGGACCTGGTATGATTCTGCCCCTCCGAGCAGCCTAGCCAGCCTAGTCCTGAGGCCTCTTGCCCTGGTGACCCAGATCATGTCTGATAGCAAAGATACACAAAGACCCACGCTGAGAGCCAGCGTCATAGGTTAAGATGAAGCCTGACACATGAAGATGACTGACCTTCACCTTGTGAACTGCAAATGTCACTGACTTAGTGTATGGCAGGCTATTAACTCAGGCAGGCCAGGTCCCAATGTGTACTGAATAATAACAGTTGGCCTTAATTAAATGCCCCATCCTGTGAATTTGAAGAGGATTAATAAACTTACTACAACTCTACAAAGCAGCTATTATTATACCCACTCTATAGGGAAGAAAATTGAGGCAAGATACACATCCGCCAAAAGCAGAGAATCAGTGATGGAGCCGAGATCCAGCTAATGGTTGGATTATGTGACATTTGGCAATGGACCAACAGGGTGATATCAAATTCTGGGCCTCAAAATCACAGGAGGGGAGGAAGCTCACCGCTCACACTAGTTATCAGTAAGGCCAACACTTGCAAAGTTTCATTAGGTGAACGAAAACAAACGGATGTAAGTATGGGGACAGCCTCTCAGTAAAAACTGGACTACGCTCATCTAGTTAGTACCATTTTGAAAGGATTTTTGAAACTTGTTTTGGTCTTTGAAATACAAACCACAGCTCTGCTGTACAGCCCATTAGACATATTCAAATAGTTACATTCCTGCTCAATTAGAAATAGAGAGGAAAGGTGTGGTCAGGAGATTAAGACCTGTTCTGTAGTTTAGTTTTCTGCTAAAGTAGGGTAGAGGGAAAAAAGCTGATTATTCATCTCAGTGAGAAATAAACGCTATGGGTTTATTGTCAAGTCACATGGAGTTCCCACCAACCAAGTAGGGGAGTATGTGTAGAATAAGCATATTTAAATCAAAAGCTCTTTGTATTTCCAGTGCAAAGTGAATAAAGATAAAATAGAAAAAAAAAACCAAAATCCCCCAGCCTCTAGATATGAAGGAAACCACCTGCATCTTGTAATGCCACCGGATGCCAGGAGCAACAGTCTTCAGCCCGGGCTCCTAACGGGCACTGCGAAGAATCCCAAACCAGATGGCATTTTAAAATCCAATCTCACTCTATTTGTCTCTCCCCATTAACCTATACTGTCTTTCAAGCAATCACAGCCATTTTTCCGAGCTGTAATATTGTACAGTCACTATCCCCTGAGAACACAGAAAGCTCTTAATTGCCACGAGTTTAAAAATACAGAGACTAAAAATTGTGGAACTTGCGAAACAGCCACTTCTAATCAAACACACACACCCAACATCCCACAGAGAGTACAGCTTTTCAAACCCTGCGTGCGCATGCACACACACACACACAGCTCACCTACAAAACACTCTCCTTAAATTCATTTACTGCTTTTAGACAGTGATTCACTTGCCATCATTGAAAAGTAACTCGGGACGCCCTGGCTCTGCAGGCACGGATGCCCTGTACAATCATGGGCCCGCCCTGCTCTGCGCGCCAGGCAGGACTTGGGGGTTCCAGTGTCATCGACGGGTGCCGTCCCCGGGTGGGGGAGCACCCAGCCTCCACCAGTCCGCCCCCAACTACACCCCTTTCCGGGCCCCACTCCGTGGGACACACACAAGAGTTGCACTGTCTCTGCTGTCCCTTAATCTTTACCACCACAAACGCCTGGGAGATGGACTCCAGCCCATCCACCTGCCCGAGCCCGCCCCAGCACTCAGCCGGACGCCCGGAGGTGTGAACAATGAACTTCTCCTCGGTGGCACCCCCGCCCCACGGGAAGTTGCGAGTGGCGGGGGCGGGGGGCGATGCCGCGCCCGGGCCGGGAGCCCGGCGGCGGGAGGGCCCGAGTCCCCGGCCGCGCCCCTCGCAGTTACCTCCTTCCTACGGCTTGGCGCCCCCGGGCGGGTGACGAGGGCCGTCTCCTCGCACACCACGGCCACGTCCTCCACGAACACGCAGTCCGGGAGGCTCTCGTCGGCCGGCAGCTGCACCACCTGCAGCCCCAGCTTGCTGCCCAGCACGTCCACGTAGAGCTGGTGCTGGCGCTCGGCGCGGGCGAAATCCACCTCCTCGCCCTGGGCGCGCCTCAGCGCGTGCCGGCTGAGCGACTCGGGCAGCGCCCGCACCACGGCGTGGGTGGCGCGGCCGAAGGCGGCGGGGTGGCCGAGGCCGGCCAT
>NW_004524685.1:4347416-4362741 GCF_000260255.1 Octodon degus | reverse complement strand
GGGGCGGGGCCGGGCGGGGCCGCAGGTGCGCGGGCCGCCGCAGGTGCGCGCCTCGGTCCCCGGGGGCGGACTTGGCGAGGGGCTGGGGTCGGAGCCAAGGCCGCGAGGGGGGCACAGGAGAAGGGGACGTTTGTGCCGAAGTACTGGGAGCCCCGGCTGCCCGGCGGGTCGTGGCATCCCCGGGCCCCGGCCTGAGACTGTCTTCATACTCGAGTGCACGTTACCTCGACTTATCATCGATGACCTCTTGCCTCATGTGACACTCGAGATCTTGAAAAGAATGTAGTTCTTTTGGTCCTGAGGAAAAGGAAGAGGCCAAGAAACAGATCAGAGAGAGACACAGAATCGTAGAAACGATTGGCTTTTCCAGGATTCTCAGTTCCCAGGAACCGTGTGATCCTGGTGTGCACCTTCCAGGTTTACTGAGGCGGGAGACAAGGAGTGAGGTGTGAGGTGTGATCCCCACCACAGATGCGTCCAGCGTGTGGCGTCGCATCCAGCGCCTCGTCCTTGGGGAGCTGTTTTCCACCAGCTCCCTGCTGTCCCCTCATGTGGAGTTCCTGAGAGACCTGCTTTTCCACTCACCCTTCCGAGATGGTCCTTTCCATTTTATACCCCGCATATTCCTGATTAAATAGTCCACCGTTGTGCACTTTCTAAGGGGTGGTCTTCAAAATAGAATATAACTCCGGAATAATCTACAGCAATGACCTTTTCCCCCTCCCCCGTTGTAACATACTACTAACTTAAAGATCGCACAGGTCATAGAACATTACACTCGAAAGAAATCTTAGAAACTTCGTTATCTAATTTTCCACCCAGTGTTCCTGAGTTCCACCTAAAGTAGCGTTGAGTCTTTACTTAAATGTTCTAAACTTTGCTTAGCCACAGTCTTTTCCACTTCTGAGGAGTGGTGAAGGTTAAAAACATCTTCGTTTTCAACTTTAATCTCACTGGTCCCAGTTTTGCCTTCTGGCATTACCTAAAGTCACTGTGTTCTTATACCAAAGACAGTTCTGATATCTGCACTGGCCCACAACACCTCCCCACCCTCCCTCCTGACTTCTTCCAGTCCTGGAGCTGGAACCATAGAGAGCTAGGGAGTTAGCTTCTAAGTCACTTCAACATTCTGGTCATCTACTTTTTCATACACCCCATAAGCCTGTATCCTTTAAAAAGCATGATATGGAGAGGAGGGGGCCAGCTCTTCCTGTGTGGTCTGACCAGCAAGGGCAGCAGCAGCACCCTTGTTCCAGATGCCAGGCTTCTGTTAACACTTGTAGGCTGTATTCACTTTTCAGTGGTCTGGTGCCAAGGCCCAGCCTGCACCCTTCCCTCCAGAAACTGATCCTAACTTTTAGAAAGTGGGGGATCTAGGAGCAAGTCTGTCTGCAGTGCTAGAATGGTTATCTTGCCCTGCAGAGACTGTGCTTTCCATAACACCAAGCCTCTACTTCTTCCCTAACATATTGATTAAACATGTGACTGTTGTGCACTTTCTAAGGGGTGGTCTTCAAAAATAGCTCAGAGAAGACGGGATGTGCATTCTTTCCCCTCCCTCAGGGGTGACTTGGATTTTCAAATGTCTTAGTTTTTCCCAGCTTCTAAAAAGGAAGGACTTGAGGATAGGAAGCTCTGACCCTGATACTGGAAAATAGGACAAAAAGTAAGATGACAAACCTCTGAAACCTACTAGGTGCTATTTCTACAGCAGTGGTTCTTAGGCCAGCAAGCCTGTCCTGTTTGTACTAGTTTAATGTCAGATATTGTGTAATGGTATCCTCAGATGGTGGATTCTCAGTAATGTTTGAAAAGTGGAAGTTAATGCTTATACTTAGCTCACTAAAGTTAAAAAACTAGGACTTTGTCCCCTGATTTATCGTGGACTTTACCCAGTGTTGAGGTTCTATCCACTTCCAATTACCAGCACTTTGCAACCTTCATTCATGTTTGTGTCTCATAGAACCTTGAATATTTTAACTGTCACTCAGTCGCTCAGCCTAACATAAACAGGACCTTGTGTACCACCCTGGGCTCCCACCAGCCCAGCAACCAATTAAACCCTGAAAATCTCCCCTTCTGTATTGGTGAGCACGGTGCCTTTACATACTAAAGTTGGATAGCTAATAGTTTTTTTAAAGTCTAATTTCATAGTTATCTCTATTTAATGTTACCCACTTCATTCCAACTTGTCTAGTTTTGATTCTGTCATCTTGTGCATTATTTATCACTTCTAGTCTGTGCCCTCTGAAATTTGATAAGCGTGCCTTCTGTCTCCTCTAAGCAATTGTCAGGAAGTGTTAGGATGTGTATGTTGGTAAAAAGAATAATAAAAACACCAAATCCAGTAACTTATAGTTTACTTACAATCATGCTTCAGCAGTGAAGGACTGTTCTTAGGAAAATGGATTTATTGAACTTAATACATCTATGTTTGTTTTTCCCATGAATATTTATTGAAATTTCCCAAGATGCACACCATGGCATGTACTTCAGAGTCATATAAAAAGATGATCTTTGACCTTGAACAACTCAGAATCTCACTAGAAAAACAAGACATACAGAATTAGAGCCAAAATACGTACCCAAGAAAGGTACAGAAAACAAAGTGCTGCAGAAAGCTGAGAGAGTGAGTTACCATTGTGGCCGATGAAAGCTGTTTGAAGGTGACTGGACTTGGCTTGGACCTTAAATAATTTCTGAGATGTTAGTAATTGAAGGAGAAAAGAAAATTCTAGGGCAAAATATGTGCAAAAGCTGGAGGCATGCCCAAGGGACAGTCAGTAGATCAGCTCAGGTCTCATAACTCTCATAGTTACTATAACAACTACAAAAACCACAGTGCAGAAAGCCAAAAGAAGCTTCTCTCTTGTTTGTTCAGGGTTTGGTACAGATGTTCCTGATTGATTCTCAGTTCTTCTCCAAGCAACAAGCTGCTTCTATTTTGTGGCTCTAACTCTTCAACATCTAGCTCACCATGTTCACCTCCCTTGTGCTGAAGGAAAGAGAAGGAACTTATAGCACCAGGTGTGGAGGCTTTATGAGTCTTGGAAACAATGCATTTTACTTCTGATCACATCCCTCTGGCTAATATTCCTTCTCACAACTACAACAATCATGACACAAACCTGGAAAATATGTTCTGTCGTAGGCCCAGCAAAAAGAGATAGCCACAGATTGAGAAAACAGCTGGCTACTTCCTGCCCCAAGGCACAGTGGGAAAAAGGGAAACAAAGGTAATAAATTGGGCTAAGCTTTCGTCATACAAACAAGAGAGACGTGCATGGCGTGGAAGTTACGAGCATAAGCTGTGGAACCAGACTGCGTGTGTGAAAATTTGGCTCTGCCCTTCCTTATTGATGAGTCGTTGTTACTTAAGTGTATTTTGCCTGAGTTGGATCCCCAGCTGTAAAATGAGAAATAATGAAGCAATATTGGAAAGGGCTCAGCATAAAAGAGTTACGAGTAGTACCTGGCACCTAACGGTGTTCAATAAGTGTTATTCATTAACAGGTTTTGAACAGAAGACTTTTACCACTATTAATTACCAAATGCCAAAGCACATATCTATGATCAGTGAATTACAAGTGGTTGCACAGGTGTCCTAAGGCTTCCCAACTAGTGTCTTTCTTAAGCTGATGGTCTCAACCTTGCCCACCAGTGCAATCATAGATCCTAAACATACTGATTGGATTCATGCTAAGTGCCAGGCACTCTTCTATGCCCTGGCGATGTCATTGTAGGAATATAGGGCTTATTGTCAAATTGTTCTTTTTGGTATTCCAGATAATTCAAGGCCCTTATAGCCAATCATGTATAAATTTCTTCTGTGTGACAGAGAGGTGTTTCAGTTTTTCTTTTCTATTGATGATATTGTGGATACCTTCATTTGAAGTCAGTTAGGATGGCCAAGTATCTCAGGATTAAAACAGACATTCCTGCCTTACATAATTCTTAGCAGATACAAGATTTACTTTCATGGGAATGGGTATTTGAAGAAAGGGGTGGGAATCCTAAAAGAGAAGCATTCTTGTCCTTTACAAGTAGTAGAAGTATCAATCCAGTAAGTGTCATAAATCTACACTCTCACACTAAAGCCTGCAGTTTTCTATATAAAAATCATTACAGAAAGGCTTACTATGAAAGAAACTCTTGGCTAGAGATCTCCTTTTATATCTGAAGGAGTGAGTAACATTTGATCGATGGCAGGCAGGGAGATGGTAAATCAAGAGATGGCTCCAGAGTAACCAAGACTCAGTTTCCTGAAGTCAAAACACATCACCTTCAATTTCAGTTTCTTCAATTTTCATCTGGAATTTCATGTATTAAGAAAAGATTTGCTAAGCGTCTATAGATACACACTATAGTGTGTATTATGGAAAAATATGGTACATAAAAATAATGAATAAAACCTCAGGTTTGGAGGCAGATAAATCTGAATTTGATCTGGGGCCTGCTACATTAACTACACAACCTTGGTGTACTCACTACCATGTTCGGCCATTTCCATCCTGCTGTAGCCCTAGAGGATTGACCTTTATGGGCTGCATCCCTAGAATCCTTTTTTATTGTTTGCCAATGGGATGCACTTTAAAAGGAGGTTGCAGGTTAGAGGACAAAGAGGTTGATGTGTTTGTTTCTCTGGCTCTTATTTTTTGCTTTCTCGTGGTGTTAGCAATACCGTATCCTTCCACAATCTTGGTCCTGCTGATGGCTCCTCTTTGCGGTTCTGCCTCTCATCTGGGTTCTGTTAATGCCGTTTCCTCTCATCAACCCCATCTGAAGGGGGAACACACTTTAGCCTCTGAGAGCCTCAGCACTTCTCGATAATTGTCTGTACCCTGCCCCATCTCTAAAACATTCCCTTTGTTAAACATTCACTTTAAATTCTTAGCTAAGTATGCTATTTTTTTTTTTTTTTTTTTTAAAAACCAGGAATCTCACTTTGGTAAGTTGCTTGAATTTTTTTGAACCAGGGATTGAACTCAGACCCTTGCGCTTGCCAGGGAAGTGCTTATTCTACTGAGCCATCTCCCCAGCCCCAGAAGAAAACTGTTTTTTTTGTTTTGTTTTTGGTAGTACCAGGTATCGAACTTAGGACCTTGCACTTGCCAGGCAAACACTGATTCCACTGAGCTATCTCCTCAGCCCAGTCACTTGAATTTATGTGTAAAGTGGAAGATGTAATACTTTGTTCTCAGAGTTGTAATGAGACTAAAATGTGACAGTATTTTCAAGGGCTTTAGGATTGCTCCTGGCAGTATTCAATAATGCTAGTCACCAATATTAATAGTTCTTGTGCTGCTGTGCCAAGCGCTATGAATGCCAAAGCACCCATTTACCTCAGTGTAAGAATGCCTGTTTCTGCACTCAAACTATCCAAGTGCTTCAGATAAGGTACCACATGCAGCACTGACCATAGTGGCTGGCGCACTGCAAGAGCTCAGGAGGCTGTGGGCCTTAACGCTCAGCCTGGGCTGGGCCCCCCAGCCTTCCACAAAAGCAATGTGTGTGTCTCCTCTCTGCATTTCTGTGACTCTTGCTGTATTTTTCTCTTCTGCTTATCACTTTCTCTTAGCGCAGTGTAATAACCCATTGGCACTCGCATCATCTGCCTCATTACAGCTGCATTTGGGGCTAATGAGACAATCAAAGTATCCTGGAAAGTACAAAGTACTGCATAGATGTGCTGAAGTTTTAATGAGTGTGGGATGAAGAGGGTCACTCGCAGAGGCGAATCTGGCCCTCGTCTTTCATGCCAACTCAGTTTCTCAGAGCTTTTTGTGACATTATCTTTTCAGAAGTATTTTCCATGATTATTTCATGCTTAAATGTGTATTTGGGGGGGGGGACAGCTTGAAGGGAGAAACTACACAAATTTAAGGCAATTCAAGTTTAGAGAAAAAGGGAATCATTTCTCTACAGTTTAAATTCATTTCCTTAGGAAGAACAGTGGATAACAATACAAGAGTCATCGTGTTGTTCTTAGAGTATTAACACAGTCGTTTGAGCGTAACATTTGTATGCATGTCCCAAGGATATCCGGTCTCTCTCCTCCTCCTTTTGTACCCACACTCTATCTGTCTGTCTATCTATCTATCTATCTATCTATCTATCTATCTATCTATCTTCTAGCTATGTATAGTACTCTTTTTTCAATTTTTAATTTTGAAGCACAGTTTCACTAAGTGGCTAAGTTGCCAGGCCAGGCATGAACTTGCAATCCTCCTGCCTCAGCCTCCAAGAGTGCAGAGATTATAGGCATATACAATA
Organism: Octodon degus; assembly: GCF_000260255.1. NCBI lineage: Eukaryota > Metazoa > Chordata > Mammalia > Rodentia > Octodontidae > Octodon > Octodon degus. The sequence goes on along the minus strand of NW_004524685.1, from coordinate 4,356,468 downwards.
ATGCTTGGCCTTTTCCTCCCTTTAAATGTTGATGTTTCCCAGAATTCTCTGGCTCTACTGCCTTTTCCTTCAGCTTCACATACCCCCTCATGTGGTGAGTTAATTTAGGCCTGTGACTTCAAATGCCACATGATGTACACAACACGCACAGCTTCATCTCTAGTCCTGACCTATCCAGTCCTGAGCTTCAAAACTGCCTAGAAGATAGCCTTGTTTTGCTGTCCCCCAGTGCTTCAAAGTCAGCTTCTTTAAACTGAAACTCCCCACATCTGGCCCATGATTGCTGCCTTTCTTCTTCCAATCCCTATTCTTCCCAGGCAGTTAGTCAATCCAGTAAACTAAGCATTGACCTTTGCTTCTATTCTTTGCCTCCACATTTAATCAACCACTATTTTCTGACAGGTCTGTCTGCTTAAATGGCTCAAATTCACCTGGTTCTCTTCATGCACTGTGTCACCCCCTAGTTCTGAGTATGGTAATGTAAGTCCTCGGTAACTGCCGCCATCATGTTACCCAAAGTGGTGTTTCCAAACTGCAAGATGGACTGTGCTGCTCTCTTGCCTAAATCCTCCAGTGGCTCCCAGGGCCCCCAGAATGAAGTCCAGATGTCTTATTGTGGCCCACAGGACGCCCTGTGCTGATGATGTGGCCTTTGTCCACTATCCACCCTCATGCTGTCTCTGTTCCTTGGGCCTCCACATGTGGTGTTTTATTGCCTGAAATGTACTTGATTCCATCTTTTTTCTCTCTTTTCCCCCTGGATTTTAGGGAAGGGTCTACAGAGTGTTCAGGTCTCACTACTAGATCAGACTCCTCGTGATTCTTCTGTTTACAACCTCCCAAGTGCTGGAATTACAGGCACGCGTCACCACGCCCAGACTCAATTGCTGTCTCAGCGCCCCCCCCCCCCCCCCGGGGTGGGGCTGGCCCTGCAGTCCATCTTTTCTCGAGGAGCTCCTAATCTTCCCATCAGACTCCTTTAGAAGGGGTACCACCCCTTCCAAAAACCTTCCTCAGATTTCCTAGGCTGGAGAAGTAACACCTGATTCCGTACTTTCACTCCTGTCGTACAGCGCTACAGGGCTTGCTAGTCTGAGGCGCTCCTGGTGGCTAGGCATATCTTTGCAGCGCTGAATCCTCAGTTCAGGTGTTTAGAGAATGGCTTGATTAAAGCGTTTTACAGCATTCTCTTCTGCCTACTCTCATCAGCCCACCTTCCTAAGAATGAGTTTCAGTTCCAGAAAATGCCAAGATTTCGTTCCAAGAATCAATGATTCTATTGTTTGAAATGTCTGTTAACTCTTGTGGGGTATCAGACTTCACAGGCTGGGCTTGAATCCTGGCTCTAGCGTAGCTCTGATATAGCACAATTTGCTTGCTCTTTCCCAGCCTCAGGCTCTCACATGTAGAGTGGAAATAACACCAACCTTGTGATAAGATTCATATAAAATTAACTTAGATAACACACAAAAAAACTGTCCCCCCACTCGACCAATTACTATGGGCATAATCCTGGTCAGTCATCTTTATACACAGACCTGTTGCCAGTTAGTGTGGATCCTTGCTTTAGTGATAATAGTTTTAATAAAATTAAAATGTAAATTTATAGAAAAGAAGCTTTAGCCTGAGCTGCATAGTGAGACCTTGTCTCAAAGAGACAAAAAAAAAAAAAAAAAAAAAAAAAAAAAAAGAGGGAGATAGCTCAGTGGTCTAAGGGCCTGCTTGGCAAGCACAAGGGCCCAGATTCAACCCCCCAGTACCCCATGCCCTGCCACCCCAGAATCATGGTGTGACCTGCTATCCACCGAAACCTGATGTGGTGGCACAAACTTGTAATCCCAGTGCTTGGGAGGCTGACATAGGAGGTTCACTAGGAGTACAAGCTGGGTAGTAACACTCTGTACTAAATAAATAAATAAATAAATAAATAAATAAATAAATGATTTTTTTTTTTTAAAGACAAGAAAGAGGAGGAGGAGGAGGAGGAGAAGAACAAGAAGAAGAAGGAGAAGGAGAAGAGAAGCTTTACTAGGAAAGTAAGAGAGATGATAAGAAAAAGACTCCAGCTTTGGTAGACACCCTCAACAAGGGTTCACACTGGCCCATCTAAAAAAGCAAGCAGCCAGTTTTTAATGTTTAGCTCAAATGGGTCAGATCCTATCATAATCTCAGTCCTGGTTTCCTAGGTCAGGTTGAATCCTTGTGACTGGAGATGCCACTTGGTTCCCATGGAAGGAATCTTTATGACATGGGGGGTAATTCTAGCCATGTGAGGGAATGCTGGAATCCAATGTGATCATGGGCTTAGGGCTATAGAGACTCCGGGTTGTAGGAATTATCAGTCTTGAAGGGCAATGAGATAGGCTGGGTAGATTTAGAACTAATCAGCAGACATTCCCTAAATGACTAACATGCCCATATGCAGAGTGAGAAGATCTGACAGCTTCACAAAGTAAACATGAAGCTTTGTTCTACTTTCAGTTACCAATAGATAATAGGCCTAAGTGAAGTCATGATTTCTAGCAAAAGCCACTTTTAAATCCCTTACTACCCTGAAAGAAAACACAAATTGTACTCTGGCTGGTTAACAGACCAAAGACCTAGGAGTTTCATTGTCCTTTGTCTTTTTAGTGATCTCTGACTCCATTGGACCTTTCTTTTTTCAGTTGTAAAACAAAGATGACAATTACATTGTGGTATCATAAAGGTGGAGACACTTATATAAAGCTCTGTGAAATATATAGTAAGAGCTCGTCTTAGTTACTTTTCTTGCTGAGATGAAATACCTGACACCCAAAGTTAAAGGAGGAAAGATTTATTGTGACTCACAGTTTGTAGGGGTTTTAGTTCATAGTTGGCTGGCTTCAAGGTAGGGTAGCATGGCAGGGGGGCATCACAGAGGAGAAACACTTCATGGCAGATGGAGGGCACAAAAGCAGCAAGCAGCAATCACTGCCACAACCCTCTTTTTGTCCTTATATTCCATACAAGCCACCTGCTTTTAGGACGGGTAGCACTCACACCCACATGGGTCTTCTCATTACCATTCCCAGAACTATAGCAAACCAATTAGTGACCTAATTTAGTAATCAGCTGCCCTTGATCCCAGCAGCACATATTTTATCTACTTATTTATTTATTGGTACCAGGGATTGAACTCAGGACCTTTTGCTTGTGAGTCAGGTGCTTATGCCACTGGCTATCTCCCTGGTCAGGCATCACACATTTTAGATCCAGCCACCTCTGCAAAGCCCTACGTGAGACTGCATGAGTCTTTGGGGACACAAGCCGTGACAGTGCTCAACAAATGTTAGTACTTCAGTGACGATGGTAGAGGAAGAGAAAGATGAAGGAGATGGAGGGGGGAAAAGAAAGTATGTAAGGCCTGAAAACAGTGGTCTCTGAACCAAAGTTACTATGATACATAGACCTCTGACATTCACAGAGTTTACATTCTTAGAGAACCCAAAGTTTTGAAAAAGTGTGAATTTCAGATATGGACAGAAAAATGTCTATATTTATAGTTTAAACTCTAAATATGTTAGATCTCCCACAGTTATGAAATTTAACTTAATAAAATATTATATTAATAAAGCCTTAAAGGTACAGCATGTTTTGTGGGCTCTTAGGAACCTTAGGGACTTAAGAACAACAAAACCTAGAGAACGTTCAAGATAGCTACATGTAATACAGCAGCCCATCTGATGCTGGAATGCTGGTGCATCTGGCAGAGATGGGCTACAGGGAAACGGCCAATCAGCAGCAAGGGGAACTAAATAATGCTCTCAGATTGGCTACATGCAAAGCTTCTGCTAAAAACAAACAGAACAAAAACACAACAACAAAAACAATTGTGGAGGATGTTTGCACTTTCTGCAAAATTTTAGGAGTTTCTATAAATAATTATTAGTTGGGTTCTAAGGAAAAAAAATCCATGAATAGTTTGTGGATCCACTGAGTCCACAAACACCACACTGCAACTTCGCAGGGGTATGCTATACTCTCTTTTCTCTTGTTTAGTGCATTCATGGTTGGGGAAACCTTCATTTACTCATTTTAAGGTCAAAGTTCACGATAGTAAAAGTGTTGCCCCATTTTCATTGCCAAACAGAATCATTCTTACATTAAATCCAGGGGAAAGTTACAAAATTTAAAGTTATCTATTGTTGCACATTATTTCCTCACATTTGCTTCTTGCCAGCACCATTATAAAGTGAGTGAGGAGGCTGGTGAGATAGCTCAGCAGTCTAAAGCGCTTGCTTAGACAGGCTTGGGCAGGATGGATTGATCCCCGATACCACAAGCCAGGCCAGTCCGCCCTCAGGGCGGGCTGAGCCAGCCAAAATAAATAAATAAATAAATAAAGTGAGTGGGGTCCTATAGGTTGGGATGTGCCTCACTCCTAAGTGGAGATAGAGGGAGTTTGCACGCTTCTGGTAGTTTTGAGGAGGAACCTCAGCCTCGCCATCCCCATGACCTAACCTTTTACCTTCCGTGTGGCTGATATACTTTTCTCTAGCTCGGCCCTTCGTTCTTTTTCCCTTCTGATCATGTTTCCTGGTAAGATATTACCAACAACTACATGAGTTAGTAAATACCATTAGTTGTATAAATAAATCTGTAAGTATGGGATCTGGTTTTAATTTAGAAACAATTAGCAAAACTTCAGAAAATGAAGTTTTCCTCTTCCTATTCACACATTCTCTTTCTCACTCTTTGTTCCCTTACCTCTTGCTATATAAGCAACCACCTCTGAAAGCCTAAAATAATCGAGGCCTAAAGTAATCAAGTTCTGTGCATACTTTGTAGATCCTGAATACAAGAAAAGACTTTTCTGGGTCATGTGTTCGGGATCCACAGAGTCAGCAGGGGCAGCTAGAGCTGGGGGAGCCATTTCCTCAGGGGTGTCCTCACTTCCACCTCTGGTACCCGATGTTTCTTGGTTTCTCTTGACTGACATGGATCTCTCCCTCTGGAGCCTTCCCATGTGACCTGGGCTTGTCATAGAAACGTGATCTCAGTTTTGACTTGGTGATTTGCTCCCAAAAGTAAGAGGTAGAAGCCATCAGGCCATTTGAGGGCTGTGCATGGAATCAACATGGCAGAGCTTCTGCCATATTATCTTAATTAAAGCTCTCACAGCCTGGCCAGAATCACAGGGAGAGGACATAGCCACCACGTTTTGATGATAGCACTGTTTATCATTGTTAATCAGCCACATGAGTCATAAGTTCTGTTATTATTCCACTAGAGTATTAAATAATTTTTTGAGAATTTGCCTTCATTTTCTGAAGTTTTGCTAATTATTTCTAAATTAAAACCAGATTCCATACTTACAGATTTATTTATACAACTAATGGTATTTACTAACTCATGTAGTTGTTGGTAATATCTATCAGGAAGACAGCTACTAATCAAAGAATCATGTAAATTCTCTCAAATTAAATGCTATAAAGGGAAAAGATGGGGTACCATGAGCATTTGTAACAGCGTGAAACCCAAATATCTGGAGGAATCCAGGAAGGCTTTCCTGAGGAGGTGAGCCTGGAATTAACAACTGACAGGCGGGTAGGTATTAAGTCTGGGATGGGATCATGCCGAACAGAGCAGATGAGCAAAGGCACAGATAAGCAGGAACATGGTGCATCTGAAGGAGAAAACCTCCATCACTTGAAAGCTGGTGATATTCTCGACCTTGTTTCAAAACTCAAGAGTCAAAAAACAGAGGGTCAGCTCCCACGGGAGAGGCCTGACACAAGCGAAGTCCTGGGCTCCACACACGTGCTCATCCCTAATGACGGGGAGTCCTTCCTTGCTACCCAGGCTGCCCTCAGGCCTCTTCTACCTCCTTTACAGCTAGCATAGTGTGCCCTACAACGTACTGGCACTCAGACTCAGAAAACCATCATTGAAAACCATTCTTGGGAAACACTGTCTGTAGAAGATGCAACTCCTCCTGGTATTATAAAGTGTAGTTAGAATGTAAATCAAGATCAACTGGAGGGGCTGGAGAGATGGCTCAGTGGTCTAAAGCACCTACTTGGAACAAGCTTGGCAAGGCATCAGGGACCGCGGTTCAATCCCCCAGCACCACATGCCAGCCAGCCCCGCCCCCTGGTGGGCTGAGCTGGTCTCTCTCTCTCTCTCTCTCTCTCTCTCTCTCTCTCTCTCTCTCTCTCTCTCTCTCTCTCTCTCAAATAAATAAAAAAAATTAAAAAAAAAAGATCAACTGGAGACAAGATTATCTGACTCTGGAGATGGTATGACTCATCGTACTATACCCACATTGTGTGTTTCAATCTTGACGTGAAAGCTTAAGGAAAATGTTAATTCGTTTTATGTACAGGTTATATATATAGCTACTTACTAATTTTTTCAGGGAATTTGTTTAAACATCCCAACCATCAGATTAGTGTATGCAGTAATAAAAATGCTGTCAAGATTATCTAATATTTGGTATTCTAAGGTATTTTATATCTTTATCCTTTAGTATATGGGCTTCAAGTCTCTGATCAGTTATTTTATTGCTGTAACTGAGAGCATTAATTAATGATACCATCTGCCTACTCAAAATGGAAAAATTTAAAATTTTTAAAGGAGAAATTTTCCAAAAATATAAGGAAAAAAGAAAAAATTGCCTTGGAAAGAAAAAAAATTCTCCCCATGGGAAGGCTGTGGCAGACACACCATTTTAGGGAGGATGTGAGCAAGAATATTACACAGAAAATTTGGAGTCTGCATGTTTATGAAGAACCCACAAATTCCCTCTAAAAATCATGACATGCTTCTTTAAGAAGGTAAGAGAGGTTTTGACTCTAATTTGCTTTTGGTTAAGAAATGTTCCTGACATCTTAATTAATTTTAGAGATTATCCTTTCAGCTGGACTATCCTTTGGATTTCGATTTAGTTCATGCTTCTTGAGCTCTACAGTAGCGTCTATCAAAGCAACACTGTTCCGATTTTCATTAGAAACAATCATTGACAGGTAAATTGGATATTAGAAAGAAGCCTGGGCATTGTTGGGGAAGGTCCACTGGTGAAGATTGGGCTCTGAGGGCTGGCCAAATAGCTCAGTGGATTAAAGCACCTGCAAGCAGGCACAGGGGCTGGGGGTTTGATCCCCAGGCCTGCCATGCCAGCCCTGCCCATGGGGTGTGCTGAGCCAGCAATTGAGACTGGTCATGGTGGTGCACGCCTATAATCCTAACACTTGGGAGGCTGTAAAGAGGTAGATCACTATGAGTCCAATCTCATAGTAAGACCCTGAATACCCTGTTTACCTTCCCTAAAATTAAAAAAAAAAAAAAAAAGGAATGGGCTTTGAACATCTTGAGGACAGTTATCAGGATTTTATAATTCTGGAGAATACTGAATTCTATGTAACTGTATATTACTTCATAATATTTATTCTAAAATTTATATTGAAATGAATATGTCTTTCACAAAACATTTTCATTGCCTGTTGACACTTTAAGCATAGTTTTTATTTTACATTTTCATTTAAAATGTAGCCTGAGGGGCCGGTGAGATAACTCAGTGGTCTAACATTCCTGCTTAGGCAAGCTTAGGCAAACACTGGGACTGTGCTTCGATCCCTGGTACCACATGCCACACCAGCCTTGCCACTAGGGTGGGCTAAGTCAGCCACAAAAAATAAGTCAATCAATAAATAAAATAAAAAATCTTAAAAAAACAGCCTGAGAGAGAGAGAGAGAGAGAGAGTAGCTGAGCAGCTTAAAGTGGTTAAGAAGTTGCAATTATTTTTCTTCCTTTTTGTTTTTCTTTTATATAGATACCAGAAGGAGATTAACTGCTTAATTAAATAAAGCAAATTAGGTGAACACCAATACTACCATGATGTGTTTGCAGTGCTAATTGCTTATCGAGTATTAAAATGGTGTTCATCAATCTGAAAGTAGAGAAGTTTTGGCAACAGATCAGAAAAGGTTCTGGATGTTATGGTGATAGGCATCATGGGGCGGGGGGCAAACAACGGGATAGTGCAAGTTCCATTGGATCTTACTTGGTCCCTGTTGGGTAAAAATAGTGCTTCTAGTTCTATCTGCATCCCTGCTGGAGGGAGAGAACGCACTTGCTGCACGCTACCCATATGTCTAAAGTGCTCATACGGATCTGACATAAGTATGTCCAAAAAAGCCAGTTCCCCATGTACACATGCTGAAATCTAAAAAAAAAAGCATTTTTTTTGCCATGCTATTCTAAAGCAGACATTCAATTAAATTCAAAGAGCACATGGTCTGCTCTTGTAGGAGCAACTGTGAACAATTAAAAGAGAAAACAGAACATGTGACAAAACAGCCGCTTCTCCAGAAGCGTGGGAAAACTAAAACGCTGTAGCTGGTTCAACACTTCTGTCAGTGGGTCTGACTGTGACACAGCAAGATTCAGCTAGAAGTTCTATGCCCACTTGTCCCCAACTGCCTGCTCTCAGCTATTCCCTTTCCCTTCACTGCCTCTTTCACCCCACACTTCTGCTACTGTCATCCACGACCAAAGGTGTCTACTCCAGAGTTCATTCTTTCAGCTTCCTCCTAAGCATCTAAACCTAACAAACCCACTCAGGTTATAACTTGGGTTTCTCATCTAAGAAAAGTAATGTGATATTTCAGTTTGTGTGTCTGATTTATTTCACTTAACATTATATTCTCAAGGTGTATCCATTTTCCTATAAATGACTCAAGTTTATCCTTCATTATGGTACAGTAGTACTCCATTGTGTGTAAATATTATATTTTTCCTTATCCTTTCATATATTGATGGACCTATTTGGTGCTTCCCAGATTTAGCTACTATGAATTGTGCTGCTACAAAAATGGGTATGTATGTACAGTATCACCATAATATGATGTCTTTAACTCTTTTGCAAAGATACCCAGAGGGACTATCTGATCACAAGGAATTTGTAATTTAAGTTCTTCTCAGAAATCTGTGTAGTGACTTCCATAGTGGTTGTGTGAGTTTATATTCCCACCAGTGATGTAAAAGGATTCCTTTTTCTCCTGGAGCTTTGCTAGCCATTTGTTATTATCT
>NW_004524685.1:4345566-4346978 GCF_000260255.1 Octodon degus | reverse complement strand
GGTTTGGCTGGCATGTGGTGCTGGGGGATTGAACTGCGGTCCCTGTGTTTGCTAAGCTTGTTCTAAGTAGGTGCTTTAGACCACTGAGCCATCTCACTAGCCCCTGGTTGACCATAGTTTTTTCCCACCTCTTGCCCACCTAAGCAAGTTTCCATGTTCTCCACCTTAGATCTGCCTCATCACATGGTTTTACTGTATAAAAATCCCTGGAAGAGACATTTTTCCTGAGCAACCCACTTGGGCTACCTTTCTGTCCCTCTCTAGGACAGGAACGTCCTTTCCCCCAACAAGTATATTCTGCCCTTAACCTCTGTTTATTTCTAAAATTCATCCTTCAGTTTTAGAGAACATGAACTTATCCAGGTTTCTTTCATGTTCGGAGTTCCATTCCCTATATTAGCCATTCTTTCAGGGGTAAAACGGAATCTCACTGTTGTTTTAATTTTCATTACTAGTGCCTGGCAGTGCAGAGCATTTCTTCATGTATTTATTGGCCATTTGTACTTCTTCTGTGAAGTGTTTATTGGGACCAACCAGAGAGCCCTAAATTAAGGAAGTAGTTAAATAAATCATGACACTACATCCATATATGGGTGTAGCAAGTCAGCTTTGCCCTGGAATGACAACATAACAACAAAGTCATCCTAAAGGTGGAAGGTTCTCTTTGGCTCAGGGTTCCAGAGATTTCACTCAAGTGCCAGTCACTTCCATTGCTTTTAGGTTCACAGGGAGACAGAACCCTCCTGGCAGAATGGCGCAGCAATGGACAGCTACTGACCTCATGGCAGCTATAAGAAGAGGGTGGAGGATAGAGCAGGAGATGAAGCAGCCAGGGACAGGACACAGTCCTCAAAACCATGCCTCCATGACCTACTTCCTACAAGTGCACACCTCCTGAATTTCCATCAAGTCATGATATTTTATTTTTTATTTTTATTTTAGTAAGGGTCTACAGGATCTACAGGTTCTCACTAGGTAGATCAGACTCAGTGATTCACCTGTGTTCAGCCTCCCAAGAGCTGGGATTCCAAGAGCTGGGATTACAGGTTTGCACCACTGTGCCCAGTCTCAATCGCCATCTCAGTGCGCCCCTGGGGCAGGGCCGGCAGGGCATGCAGGGGATCTAACCCCAGCCATTGAATCTGCCTAAACAGGTGCTTTAATCCACTGAGCTATTTGACCCACCCAAGTCATGATCTTATCAGTGAACACCATAAAATTGTGATCTAATCAATGGATTATTCACTAACAAAGGCAGAGCCCTCAGGATCTGCTCACACTCCAAAAGCCCCACCTCTGAACACCAAGAACTTTGAGGGGCCATTTTATATCTAAACTATAATAGTAGGAAACTCTGAAGAGATTAAAAATAATGCTTTTGAAAGTAATGTTTGAGCATTGTTACAGTTTTA
>NW_004524685.1:4343067-4343736 GCF_000260255.1 Octodon degus | reverse complement strand
TTATACTAGGGAGACTATACAATATTTACACATGTGGGTCTGGTTTATTTCACTTATGAGTATATCTTCAAGTGGCATCCACTTCAATATAAAAGCTTAGAGTTTATCATTCTTTGTAGTTCAGTAATATTCCATTGTATAAAATGCTACATCATTTTCATCCATTTCTCAGATGACAGGCATCTTGGTTGTTTCCAAGATTTGGTTATCACAAATTGTGATAAACATAGGAACACATATATCACTATGATATGACGTTTTCAGTTCTTCTGGGAAAATTTCCAGTAGGGGGATAGCTGGTTTGAATGGAATTTTCAGTCCTAGTTTTTTAAGGAGTCTCCATGCTCATTTCCATAATGGTTGCACCAGTCTACATTCCCACCAGCAGTGGAGAAGGGTTCCTTTTCCACACAGCCTCTCCTACATTTGTTGTTGGTTGATTTCTTTATGATAGCCATTCTTTCTGGGGTGAGATGATATCTCAGTGTTGCTTTAATTTGCATTTCCTAGATGGCTAGTGATGTGGAGCATTTTTTCATATGTTTATTCACTTCCTTAATTTCATCCTCTGAGAAGTGTGTGCTCAACTTGGATGCTCATTTCTGGATTGGGTCTTTTAATATGGGGCCCTAATGTTTTTTAGTTCTTTATAAATTCTAGAGAGCAGAC
>NW_004524685.1:4333285-4341471 GCF_000260255.1 Octodon degus | reverse complement strand
TTAGTTGTGTCTTTCCCTGGTTTTGGTATCAGTATAATACTTGCCTCCAGGAATGATTTTGGGAGAACTGTTTCCTTTTCAATTTCATTGAAGAGTTTGAAAAGTATAGGGGTTATATCTTGTGTAAATGTCTTATAGAATTCAGCTGTGAATTCATCAGGACCTGGACTTTTCTTTGTCAGTAGGTTTTTTATTACATTTCATATTTCATTGGCTGCTATTGGGTTATTGAGAGTTGTTATATCTTCTTGATTCAGTTTTGGTAATTTGTACCTTTCCAGGAATCTGCCCATTTCTTCTGCGTCTTCTATTCTGTGAGAGTAAAAATTCTCAAAGTAGCTAATGATAATATTCTGAATTTCCACTGGGTCTGTGGTGATTACACCCTTTTCATTACTTTGAACTGTTTTCTTCATTTCAGTTGAATTAATTTCTGCTCTAATCTTTATGATTTCTTCCCATCTTTGGGCTTTGGGTTTGGTTTGCTCTTACTTTTCTAGATGTTGGAAGTGCAACATTAGGGTGTTTATTTGTTCCTGTTCTGTTTTTTTAATGTGTGAGTTCACAGCTATAAATTTCCCTCTGAGAACTGCTTTCATTGCATCCCATAAATTGCGATAAGTTGTGCTTGAATTTTCATTGAATTGTAGATATTTTTGAATTTCTTGTTTAATTTAACCTGTGACCCATTTGTTGCTGAGTAGAGTGTTGTTTTATTTCCTTGTAGTTATGGTTTTTTTTTTCTGGTTTCTTTTGTCATTTATTTCCAGTTTCATTGCACTATGGTCAGATAATATGCGTGGGACAATTTCTATGTTTCTTGCATGTACATAAGCATGACCTATGGACTCGTATGTGGTCTATTTTAGAAATGACCCATGTGCAGCTGAGAAAAATGTGTATTCAGCGGTGGTTGGGTGGAACACTTCGTATGTGACCACTAAGTCCATTTGTTCCAAGCTCTTGTTCAGTTCTGCTACTTCTTTGCTAAGTTTTTGTCTTGTTGATCTATATGTTTGGGATAAGGAGGTGTTAAGGTTTCCTGTTAAGACTGTGGTAATGGATATTAGGTTTTTCATGTCCATTAAGATTTGTCTTACATAGTTGGATGCTCCCATGTTTGGTATTTACATATTTATGAATGTGACCTCTTTCTCTTGAATTTTTCCCCTAACCAGTATAATAGTGGCCTTATTTATCTTGTTTAATCATTCTTGGTTTAATGTTGAGACTGTCTGAGAACAGGATTGCTACTCCTGCTTTTTTCTGAGGTGCTGGGGCATGTACTGTTGTTTTACATCCTTTGACCTTCGGCCTGTAAATTTCTTTATGAGTTAAGTGTGTTTCCTGTATACAGAATATTGTTGCATTTTGTTTCCTAATCCACTATGCCAGTCTATTTCTTTTACTTCGTGAATTGAGTCCATTTACTTTGATGGTTATAATTGAGATGTATTAATTTATGATCAACATGTTATTTACCTGCTGTTGTTTGCTCTTTTTTCTCCTGTGTTTGTTTGCCATATTAGGTGGGTCCCTTCTGTTCTCGTTTGTGGAGTTCTGATCATTTCTGTCCCTTTCTAGAACATCTTTTAGTAGTCTGTGTAGGGTTGGCTTTGTCATCATGAAATTCTTTAGCTGTTCGTTGTCATGGAAGTATTTCACTTTTCCATCAAACTTGAAAGAGAATTTCGCAGGGTATGGTAGTCTGGGCTGGAATTTTTTTCTTTGAGGACTGAAGTACTCTGCTCCATCCTCTTCTTGCTTTCATGGTTTGTGAAGAGAAGTCTGCCATTATTCTGATGGGTTTTCCTTTAAATGTGATCTGTTTCTTTTCTCTAGTGTCTTTCTGTATATTGTTCTTGTGCTGCATTTCTGGGATCTTGACTTTTATATGTTGGGGTGTTTTTTTTAATTTGGTTGTGTTATTTGGAGTTCTGTATGCTTCAGTTCTTCTGTATCTCTTTGCCTCTGTTTCATGCAATCTATTTCTTTCCTCTATTGCTCATTCAAGGAATCCATTGCTTTTCTAATCTCCTCTATTTTTTAAATCAGTGTCTTCTTGAGAAGCAGTTATTAATTGTTTTACTACAGAGATTATTTCAGATCTGATTTCTTCTATATGTTTCTGCATTTGATTCTTTACTTCAGATGCTATTAATTCAAGAGCATTTCTTTTTTATTTCAGAGGTCATTTCTGATCTGAGTTCCTCTATACCTTTCTGCAGTTGTTTCTTTACTTCAGACTCTATTGATTGAGACATTTCAGCTGTGTGATTCCGAATTTCTTCTATGCTAGTGTCCTCTGTACTTGTTGTAAGTGGGCTTGGGGCCTGAGATTGCATTTTGCTCCTTCTCTTTGTCATTTTGCATAGCATTGTCCTCTGATCTTTGGTGAAGAACTTTGGTGCATTTATAACCTTAGCACCTAGTGAAATTTGGGTACAGATCTACTAAGTTTGAGTTCATCCTGTTGTGCCTGGCTTAGGTCTGGCTTCTGTGCTTAGCTCCTTCTTATTGCAGCCCTTGGAAGTGATCCTGTTGTGCCTCTCTGGCAAGATGTTCTGCTTCTGGATTAGTTGGGTGGTTCTGGTCTCTAGTCTCTCTGCAGGGACTTCAACTGCAGAGTTTCACCCAAAGCCTGTATGCTGATTGTACTTTAGAAGTGAGATTATTTGTGATTTTTATTTTCTTCAAAATGTCTTTTCCAAGGAAAAGGTGATGTGCAGTTTTAAACGTTCAAAGTGTACAAGTTGCTTTGTTACAATAAAACTACATGTGTACACACACACACACACACAAAAACCAAAATGTCTTTTCCAAATTTTAAAGGAGCATATACTTATGATATAACCAGAAACTATGAATATCATTTTAAAGATAATTTGTCTGAAAAAATTATAGATTTGGCTCAAAAAAAATATTAAGAAGAAATTATTCCTGTGTTATTATAAGTGTTAGTAGTGTCATATAGGAGATAAGAGAACAACTAACCACCCACCTAGATGACTAAAGATTTAATATGAGTTTACTCCCAGTGATTTCTCAGAAAGTCTTCAGACTTTTAAGGGAAAGTACAGTCAACAATTCCATATCCAAAAATTTTTGTTTCCAGATACATTTAAAACTTAGATTTTTTTTTTCTGTTTTTGGGTGCCAGGAAAATAATGTGGTGAGTGTATCTGTTTATATAAGAGCCCAGTGGGTCTGGGCCATGAGCCCATAATCAAACAGAAATATTTCCATTGAGATGAATGACAATCATAAAGTTCATATCAATTTTCGCCACCAGATACATTACTAAAAAGTACTGCTTTTAAGAGCCCCTCTAATTTCTGAATTGCATATGACACACTGTGAACCACTGTGAGAAATGGGAGGACTCTGAGGCTGGGGAAGATGCATTGTTCATTATCTTTCCTCAGCTCAGTAGCTCATTCAGCCCCATGCTCAGTCTGATTGTAGGTGTCAAAAAGAAAAGTCACATTAGAGCATATGATCTTATTTGATCACAGACTCATATGTCTGGAGTGAAAAGATTCTAATTCTATGTTTTGCAGACTCAAATGCCTAAAGAACTTGGTGATTTTTGGTTTGGGGGCGGTTTCTTGAAAGAGAAATGTTATCAGAAACTCAATTTGAGAAAAGTTAAAATGGAATCTAAAAAAGAGCATAAAATAGAGAAGCGACTACTATTAGACAAGAAGAAGGGAAGGAGGGTGATTAAGAGGATGAAAAAGTTATAAATTATGTCAAGGGATCCAGATGCTGATATGAGTATATTGTGGTGGGAAGGTGTCCACTACACTCTGGTAAGTGAAACAGGAAGTTACAAAATAGTATATATGGCATTGCCAGTGTCTTAATTTCAAAAGTGCATTTCAGTATAGCGATACCAAGTACTCATTTAGAATGGTGTCTACTTAACTCTTTTCATCTATGTCTAGGAGTGAGATCACATTTTTCTTTTTGTTTAAGGGTATTTTGACTTTATGCTGTTAATAATGTTTTTTAAACAGAAGAATCAAGAATTACTGGGGCTGGGGAGATAGCTCAGTAGAATAAGCACTTCCTTGGCAAGCACAAGGGCCTGAGTTCAATTCTCGGTTGCACCGAAAAAAAAAATTACTATAATTATGATAGCAGATGAATATGTAAGCTTGATATTTATACATATATATGTATATATATGATGTTTACCTTAAATATATAATTTTACTTTTCAGCTATACCCTATAAAAAAGAAAAATTTAGAAATATCAAGAAATTTATGGGTCCTTTAAGTAGAAGTAATATTAATAGAGCTAGAAAAATGCACTTCTTGGTACATTTTAAAGGTTCTCTAGGCCAAACATTTCCTAATCTTTCTTGGAAGAACACTGGAGGCAAGTGACCAAGAGGCAGTAGTGTCAGAACTTAACTGTAAAATTGCTGAGTTTATTGATACATAGCCAGTTTAGGGAATTTTTAATAATCTATCTGTTTGTTTATTCATACATTTTTACTATATAATGTGTCCTTATATGTAATACACAAGATGGAAATTTTTCTACTTTATGGTATGATGAACTATGTGCAACGTCTAGGCTAACATTGCATAGCAGTTTCCATCAAGTGTCAAGTAAGTGGTTTTGGGGTAAGGAAGAAGGCTGCCAAGGGTGATTCATTTGAAATCAACCTTGACAGTTTTCCTGCTGACAAGGCTGACAGAAAGGAAAACTAGAACAAAGGTTAAATTCCTCAGTTGTAGAAACTACATCTTATCGTTAAAGCTTGCTCCGCTGAGGTCTGCTAGTTCCATCAAGATGAACAGTTTAAATTTCTCATATGGATACAAGATCTTTTGTCAAACGAACCAAACAAAACTTTTGACAGGAAAATAAATTTCTGAATGGTTTTATATTCAATGCATTCAATCCATGCTGACGTATTGATGCCAGTTGACCATTAAAATCTAAATTCCACAAAAATCCCTACGATAAAGTTTGGCAATCATTACCAGTTTATCTCTAAAGAACTCTATTATCAGAGCTACTATTATGTAGAAAACTGGCTAATTTGCACACCTATTTACCTTTTCAGCCTCTGGCTAAATTAATAAAAATGAAAACAAGCAAGCAAGCATGGTGGCATTCTGAGATCATATTAAGGCAGTAGGATCACAAATTCAAACCCAGTCCAGACAATTTAGCAAGACCATATCCAAGCATTTCTGAAGATTGGTAAATGAGCTGGGGTTGTAGCTCAGTGCAAAGGCCCTGGATTCAATTGCAAGGACCATAAAAACCAAACAACTACGCAAAGTCTGAAACAGAGCTCTTGACCAAAAGTATATGGATAATTGAAGGGACACATGTATGTGTGAGTCATTAGAAGCAGGCTATTTTGAGCATTTTCATCACCGCATTCACATGATACTGAACTTCTTGGTAACTGATCCAGGGTACTGTGCACTATGAATAGCACGACCAGAGCTTCAATAACTGTCATTTTAACATTAAATGCATAATGTGTCATTTTTCTATAGACTTCTGTCTTCATCACATAAAAGTAGTTTTCAACCATCAAATACCATATGATGTTGTATAGACCCTACAGAAAATAAAGACACTCAGGTCCTGTCTTCTGACATGTGACAATGTTGAACAATGACAATAGTCAAAGGGATACAAAACGGTGTGATAAGTGATTTACATGAATTAAATCAGTAAAGCACTACATTAAGAATAATCAAAACAGTTAGCTTAGTTAGTGCTTTACTTCATGAAGGATAAGGCAATTATAGGAGCAAACCACAGGAGAACCACTGGTTGTTAAGAGAGCTTAATTAATTATTTAATTAACACAGTGCTTCCTCAAGGGCAGCAGATTTGATGACTGCCAACCAACTACACATGATGGGAGAACTATTCCATGACTGCTGTAGTTTTCATCCTTAAGCTTGGTAAAAATTGACATTAGAACTAAAGTCCAGCAAATTCTGTTGGATTCAAGTTTTGCCTTTAACCATATGTCATCATGATCAAATGTACTACTTATTTTGAAATTAATGCCAGGCTGTGCTCAAATGTTTATTAAACTCAATATTGTTACCATTCTCAATAATGTAAAAAATTTACAGTAGCGCATTGGATGTGTCAATGACACACTTTAACAGCATCCAAAGGACAGCTAAAGTTAGTAAAGTCTGAAAACAAATCATCATGAAATTCCTCTTGTTTATGTAACCACCTTTAACTAACTTGGGTGCAAGTACTGATTTTATCTATTTTGTTCAGTCCAAAGTGAACTAATTAATGATAATGAACCTATCTCTAAAATCTGTCTCAGTAGCATTTTTATAGACATAGCTGAAAGCAACCAGAAGCAGTCCCCATAGTTTGGATAATGAATTATTTGGGCTAGAAATTGTTAGATTTGTTTTATTAAAAAAAGACAACGTTTGAAAGAATATCTTTGAGAAAGAAAGCTAACTACAACTTGGTGGACTGCATCGTGCTGTCCCTGTTGCTCCCTAGCTAGCAAGCACATGTGGCCTTGAGGTTTGGCCGAAGGCTGGCTTCCACAGGGTGATTTGATAGATACGTAGTTAAGTACCATGAACCATAAGAAATGTGGTTTTTCTGGAGATAAGGATGAAAGACCATTGGACTGAGCACTGTTATTAATGCTTTAGATTTTTTTAGAAGTCAAATGTTTCTAAACAGAGATCACCAGAGTGATGCCTAGTGCGGCAGAGTTTTCAAACCACATACAGGTCTACAAAATTTAAAACTCTCCACAAAATCGAAGGGCTCATGGAGAATTGTCCTGACAGATTTCATCTCTCACAAGTCAATCTGAGGCTGAGTAACACTCTTAATGTAAAAAGAGTTACAATTCTCCTGCCAACCACTTTTCCTAAGCCATTGTTTGGATTTTACTAAAAGGTATGACATGTTTCTATATTTAAAACTTCAGCCAGATCACATATGCATTCACTCATTCAACCATTAAGTGCCTACAAGACGCCAGTATTGGTGATGTAAAATGAATATGCAATGGCTCCCTGAATTTCTTAAGTCTGATTGAAGGAGAATACATAGAGAATCTCAATGATGTGCAATAAATGCAGAATGATACAAGAACACACGCACACACACACACACACACACACACACACACACACCCCCTCATTTTGAAGTAGCACTATCAAAAGAAACAAATAGAAGAATGAACCAAGAAATGGAAATGGCATTTACAGAGACATGAAAATGACCGGAGTAAAGAATAACAAGTAAGCTTATATGAGATTCAGAATCCAGACACTGTAATATAACAACTTGGAGAAGAAAAGAAGGACAGAGATAGACCTCTGGGGCCCAGGAAGGATCTGAAGAGAGAATTGGAGCCCATAGGGAAAGAGAAGAAAGTGGCAAACTGCTGTTTATCTCTGACTCCTGGATCATGGCATGAAAGATGAGGCTTGAATCTACGGGAGACACAGTGAAAGTGGATGACGCCAGTGGCCTCCATGATAAACACACTAGTGGAACACAACAGTGCATGCTGAGAACTTCCAACAGTGGTGAGGGACTCTAGTCTGAGAATCCTCCAGAGAAAATGTTGGCCAGATGCCACTTTAGGGAGGGGCCCACTGACCCTGGGACTTGATGCAGCTGTGGATTGGCTTCTGCTCAGGGCTGTGGGGATTAGGTGAGGGACAACTGTGGGAGACATCCAGGGCCAGGCAGCTGAGGCCAGGCAGATAAGAGACACCAGGAGCATTGCAACTGAATATCTCAGGCTCCAATTCCACAACCAGAAGTCAGGATCGGCCTGAACTTCTGTAGAGTTGAAAGTAGCAAACTTTTCTTCCTTTCCTGCCCCATGCCTACTGCAGTATTGCTGGGATCAACCAGCACAGTTCTGAGCTCTACCAGCTACTTCGGGGAGCCGGGGAGATGGCTCAGTGGAATAAGCACTTGTCTGGCAAGCGCAGGGCCTGAGTTCAATCCCTGGTTCTACCAAACAAACAAACAAACAAAAAAAACAAAAACAAAAAAACAAAACAAAAACAAAAAACCTACTCTATTAGCTTCTTTGTCTACCAGTGATGGTGGAGGCAGGTCCTGAATTGAACACTACAACACAACTTTGGACCCCAGAAAAGAATCACAGGCTTGAAATCACAGAGAAATTTTGTT
>NW_004524685.1:4319060-4326314 GCF_000260255.1 Octodon degus | reverse complement strand
GGTTCCGAAAAAAAAAAATCGAATTATTTATTAACTTATTTATTTATTTGGTACAGGGTCCAACATCCCCTGTTTCAGGGGCTGGCACAGTGCTCCTGGGGTTCTGGGGCCTGCACAGCATGTGATACTGGGGATTGAACCCAGGTACTTATGCTTACCAGGCAGGTGCTTAGACTGCTGAGCTATCACCCCAGCCTGATAAAATTAATTTTTTAAAACAATCATACAAGCCCGAAAGAATAGATACTTTAGAGTCATGATGAAGTAGCACAAAATGGTAGATGAGTTGGAGAAATAGGCAGAGACCACATGACGAGGGTCTTTGAATATCATTTTTCAGGATTTATATTTTATCCTGAAATCAATGAGAAGAAATCATTAACAAATGTTAAATAAAGATGGAAGGATCAGAATTGCACAGAAGAACATTTCAGTATGGAATGTGTCTTGGTTATTCTTTTTTTGTCGCTGGGACAAAATACCCAACACCCCAAATGAAGGAAGGAAAGGTTTATTTAGCTCACAGTCAGTGGAGGTGTCAGTCCGTACTCGGCCGGCTCCAAGGCAGAGCGGCGCACGGCACAGAGCAGCCATTCACGGCAGCAGCAAAGAGCAAGAGCGCAGGGAGGAGCAGCAGCAGCAGTCGCAGCAGAGAGCAAGTCCGTCTCCCTCAAATTTCTTTCCGGCTCTCTTCCCCAGGCAGGGTGAAGTACTCCCATCCATAACCCCAGCAGTACTCACAGCTATAATACCAGCACTGGATCACGGATAAATCCCGAAGTCTAGAAGTCCACCCCACGACTGCATGAGGCTTTTGGGGGACCACTAGACACAAACCATAACAGAATGATATAATGTCCCCAATACAGGCACATTCTTGATCGGCCAAAGTAGAGTGTGAGAAGAGTTACCTGTTTCCTTAATACAAACATCGACCTCCTTTAAATGAGTGACTGGGTTCTTTCTCAACACTTGTTGTTCTTCTACGTAAAATTAAAGTCAAAGGAGAAGGCTTTCCTGTTAGAGACCCTCTGGGGATTACGTGTGCTCATCATCTTTCAATCAAGCACACGTCGTGTCAGACGCTTGAAGCTCCACAGGCAGCGTGTCCTGCAGCCACAGGACCTAAAAAAAGCGCTGAGAAATCAGCTTAGTATAGCTTCTCCTTTTCGTGTGTCTAGTTCACACTGTGCCTGTCTCCGATGTGAACTTCTGCTACGGTTATTCTGCTAAGCAGCAGCCTTCTTTCAATATAAACAGCATTTTTCTTCTTTCAGTATAATTTTGTTTTTCCAAATCAAATATTTTTATTATTATTTTAAAGTAAATTTTATTCATTTGATTTCTTGAACACATTTAAGCATTAAGAAAGCACAAAACAATATACAGTAATTGCTGTTATCCACTTCTGTCATCTGCCAAATTCCTAAACCTATAGAACAGGTGAGCAACATTACTAGCTTCTCACATATACCTCCTAAGATTTAAAAACTGTTCTGTAAGATAGTACAAATACAGATTATTTTTCTCTTCATTTCTCACCCCAGATGTGGTACATTATTTTGGTGCTTTTTTCATCCCACTTAAAAATAAATCTTGGGGTCATATGGGTCAGTTCAGGATGCCATGACAAAATGCTATGGACTGAGTGGCTTCCACAACAGAAACTCGCTCTCTTACAATCCTAGAGAGAGAAACACCAGCATGGTCAGGTTTTGATGCAGGCTTCTTCCTGACTTACAGGTGGCAGCATTCTTGCTGTGTCTTCACATCCGGAGGAGCCAGAAAGCTCTCTGATGTCTCCTCTTACAAAGGTGCTAATAGCATCATGGGAGCATTCATCCAGCGCTAATTACTTCCCAAAGGCCCTATCTCCAGATGTCACCAAACTGGAGGTTAAGACCTCAGGACATGAGTTTTAACGAAGATCTATCCATTCCTTAATTAAGACCTTTCCATATACACACATAAAGGGCTTCTCACAACTGAACGACATACCACTATTGTATTAAATGTCCTCAATATCAAATCTGTGAAGTCTGAAACTGAAGTCCTTATTATTATTATTATATATTTTTTTATTTAGTGCAGGGTCTACAAGGTCTCACTACACAGATTGGACTCATAGTGATCCTCCTGTTTTCAGCCTCCTAAGTGCTGGGATTACAGACATGTGCCACCATGCCCAGTCTCAATCCAGTTCTCAGTGCACCCTGGGGGTAGGACCAGCACAGAAGCCGGGGATTGAACCCTGGCCCCTGTGTCTGCCTAAGCAGGTGCTTTAATCTGCTAAGCTATCTGGCTGGCCCTATTTTTCTTTCTTTCTTTCTTTCTTTCTTTCTTTCTTTCTTTCTTTCTTTCTTTCTTTCAGGAACCAGGGATTGAACTCAGGTCCTTGCACTTGCCAGGGAAGCGCTTATTCCACTGAGCCATCTCCCCTGCCCCCCTATTTTTCTTTATTAATATGATCTACAGAAATAAAATGAGAAGACTTTATTGCTAGAGATTGAAAACTGATGTTTTTGATGATGTTAGCATAAACTGAAGTTATATTTTGATGATTGGTGGAAAGTGTCAAAACTGAAGCAATATGTTCAGAGCAGATACATTAGCACATCTTTAGATCCTCTAAAATTTTTGACTATATCTATTGTTCCTTTCAGATTTTATTTCCCCTTTCAGGTAGAGGTCAGATTTTAAGACACTAGTTAATGAACTGAAGAAATAAGTAAAATCACAGAATACTTTATTCTAGATAATTTTTAATGATTGCAGAATGAAGAAGAAAGGCTAATGATGTTAATCTATGTTTGTATAGCAGATTATTTTCCATGTATGATCTCATCTGATGATTTCTCTAGGAGGAAGTCTTGTAGGAGGGAAAGTGGCAAAAGACGAGTGGAGAGGGACAACTGAAGGAGCAAATAGAAGATGAAGCAAAGAAACAGGCTGAGTAAGTTTCCTATGGGGATCAAAGAAGAAGAAAATTTAGTGCAGGAAAAAAAAAGTATCTCTCATTCTGAGATAGAAATCAAAGGAGTTTTGTTGAAACTGTACTTCCGATTTGATTTGAAACTGTCTCATTGCTATCTGTTTATCAATAAAACTTTGAAAAAAAAAAAGAAATCAAAGGAGTTCATGAAAAGACAGGATTCTTTTGAGAAAAAGAAATTGTCTATAAAGATTCCTGACTAAAGACCTGAAACCAATCAAAGTAACCTTGAGTTGAAGGCCAAACTTGCAGGAGAAATGTGAAACAGGGGGCTGGTGAGATGGCTCAGTGGTCTAAAGCACCTACTTAGAAGCTTAGCAAACACAGGGACCGCGGTTCAATCCCCCAGCACCACATGCCAGCCAAACCCGCCCCCTGGTGGGCTGAGCTGGCCACACACACACACACAAATAAATCAATTAAAAAAAAAAGAAATGTGAAACAGGTAGCAGAATCATGATGTTGGCATAAAATAGTAGCAACATTGACTTGTTGTCACCAAATTACAAGCTCTCCAGCCCTCCAGTACAACATATTGGTCCCACTCATGTAATGGTGAGCCAGCACTGAGTCACTGGCGAGCAAAACAAACAGCTTAATGTCTTAAAAAACCAAACAAAGACAATAAAACCAGTTCTTCTATGATACAATTCAATGTTTAAGTCTGCTTCGAGCACCCTGCCCCAACCAATTCTAAAGGAAAATAATGCACTAAGAAAGCACTTAGGAAAATGCTTTCCAACAGGAGAAGACATCCTGCAATTCTCCAAACAAGAGTGATGTTATCTGTGGTCCAGTCTCTGCTCATTCTCTTTAGAGGATGCTGCTTTCTCTAAGATAATACGCTAGTGCTCATTGCTTTTGTTCTTTAAGCAGTGTGCATGTTAAAAAAGAAATGTAAGTCTATAGTTTATGGCAGTGGTGGCAAATCTATGACTTGTGTGCCTCAGTGGGCATACAGAACCCTCTCTGGTGGCGTACAAACCACGTCGCCCCACCATCATCCCAGCACTGTCTCTGAGCATCTGAACATCAGGTAATAGCACAGAGGAGCCACGAGCATGCTCAGAAAGGAATGGTGGCACTGGGCAATGACATCATGAGTAGTTTGAGCAGTGGGTCTCTAACAGATTTGCCATCAACTGGTCTATGGACAGCACAACTGAGAAGCAAAAGTATGATAGGTCCCCCTTCTTGATGGATCAGGCCACATGACATGGACACTCAGCCCTCCTGGGACCTCAGCCAGAAAATGAGATTCTAATCTCATAGCTCTTTGAGCAAATGTACCAATAAGTTACTAATTTTTCTATTGTGTTTTGTGAAAAGTAAATGTTACTATTTTCTTGCCCCTCACATCTCCTTCTCTTCTAACAACAGTGACACATACACTTAATTGGATCAATCATAGAGTGAGAGCCCTAAGATTGTTCTTTCCACTGACTCTAGATATCACCTGCACCAGCCTGCCCATCTGTCAGTGTGTGACACCAGCCAAAAAATTCTCATTTTTGTGTGAACAAATAGAGATTCTATCTTTTGCAGCTTTCTCTGGCCCAGCTGTACATAGAATATTTTATATTTACAAATGCTCAATAAATATACCTCTATGCAGATTACCTGGTTGATTTGAAGTTTCTCTGTACCTTGGCTTCTATATCTTCTTTGTGTCCTGTATCCTCATTGTCAACAAGGTTTGAACAAAACTAATGCTGCACTTCGCCTGAATTAACTGGGTGTCCTAATCCCCCAGTACTAGATTAAGTATTTAATGCATCTATTTCAGTTTCTTAATTTGTAAAATATAGCCATGATTAATAGAAATTACTTAGCCTCTACTACATCCACATAGTCTAGTGCTTAGCATATAATGTTCTAATTCTTACAGACCTCAGTAAGCAGTTTTGTGAGGCATGCATGAATCTGTTTTGTAGATGAAGAAGCTAAGATACAAATGATGTGAAATGAAGTGAGCAAAATCAGACAAGTGGATGGGCAAAATTCAGACTGACAGCCAAGATTTTCTGAGTCTGTGCTTTTCCCAATGTCTTATGATGTCCTACTTATTCAAAAAGCTTTTGTGCATGTAATAAGGTAATGCAGGTAAAATTGCTCTAAAAATAGAAAATGTTCTAAAATCATTCTCTAATTGACAACAAAAATGTGAAAATGGGCTTAGCCTTTAACAAGGAAGATTTAGGGCAAGGAGAACAGGCTGACTACCCTAATTGTGGCATTAGAAGCAGCAGTTGAAAAACATAAATGATGTTGAAGCTCATATAAATGAGAAATTTGATGAAACAAGAAAGAACAGCTGGGATTCTGTTCAATTTCCAAAGCCTCAGACCTTACAGACCTCAGTAAGCAAACTTTGCTTAGCTGGAGAAAACCAGCTCTCACTTCTAATTCTTTTCACTGGACCACTAATGCACCGGGCCCAGAATTTCCTTTGTGGTCTTATTGATAAGTAGAGCTTATAAAATATGAATATTTTTCTTTCAGGTCTAGATGGCAATTATCAATGTTATTTGAAATTAGCAACTGTAGAA
This sequence comes from Octodon degus, assembly GCF_000260255.1. Classification (NCBI taxonomy): domain Eukaryota; kingdom Metazoa; phylum Chordata; class Mammalia; order Rodentia; family Octodontidae; genus Octodon; species Octodon degus. The sequence goes on along the minus strand of NW_004524685.1, from coordinate 4,320,773 downwards.
AGACCTTTTGGTCCTCATATAGGTCCAGGAAGTTTATATTTGTAATGCCATGGATAAATTTTTGAAATCCTATCAAGTTAATTCCAATTTACCACTTCTAGTGCAACCCATGGGGAGAATAAAGACACTAAACCATATTTATAGTTATGGGGAACCAAGGGATCCTAAGTGCAGCCATAGTGATGGCTGTCTGGAACAAAGGGCCTCGACCCAGGACCTAACCCAGGTTTTATTCAGTCATGAAGGAGGAGTTGCTTGAGGATGAATGACTGAGAACTGCAGGAAGTAGGTGAGTACTGTGAGCAGGGCTAGGTAGGAGGCCTGTGTTTACCTATGCAATATGCAGAGAGAAGGATATGCAGAAAAAGTAACTGGCATTATACCATTGAGACAGTATCAAATGTTTTGGGGTCTGATGCTTCAGCTCTGATGTGTAATCTTTCAAGCCCCAGGAAGTCATAGCCTCTATCTCAAGGCTGGATACTAGCTAACAGAGTGGAGCACTGGCTCTTTGTCCTGTCTCAACTTGGCTCATGTTAAAGAGCAGCAGGTGTGGGTTATCAGGGAAACACACTTGCCGTCTTCAAAGACTACCACCAACACCTCAGGTAGACCAATGTGCACTACTTAAAGCCAATTGAAGAGATAAGGAAAAAACCTAGCCAGCTCTGTACCTATCAATACATGGAAATAGGGTCAGGAAATAGAGTCAGCCAAAATAGAGACTACTGCTCTTCTTTCAAGGAGAGTTGCCCAGGTAGTCCTGCACAAACAAACATATAGGTCATATTAATTGTCTGTGTAGAATTGTAATACATATGCAAGTGGTATTCTGTATAGATGTGTCTGCCAAGGCAAGACCAGGCTATGTGTCAAATAACAATTTGTAGTAAAGTCCTGTGTCCTTCAGTCTACAATTATTGTTTCAAACAATTTCAAGAAAACCAACAAAATTATTAAATATGTACCTATTAGACTCTTAAATCTTTAGATACCTAAAGCTGTGTCTTAAATCACCTTTTTAATCCCTAGAATCTAGAATAAGTACAATTTTGCTTATACTATATAGAGTTATACAATGATTTTCATGGTTTGTGGGATCTTTTGCTTTTATGAGCTCCTTCCAACCATTAAGAATATTGTTTTTGTGTTTTTCCCCATAATTTTATTGAGAAATAAATAGCAATGAGACAGTTTCAAATCAGGGGGCCTGGCCCTAGCTCAGTTCTTTAAGTGGCTGCTTCCACAAAGCTGTCAGCCTCAGGTTGCTTTAGTTGGATCCCCACAACACTCCAGCCAGCCAAACCTGCCCGGAAGGCATTCAGAGAAAAAAAAAATCCTTATTTCAAATCAAATTGGTAGGACAGTTCCAATAATTAACACATTGCATACTGTCTTCCTAGTGGTTATTTGTTGTACAAGGTGCAGATATGATATCCTATTTACAAACACTATTAAAACAAATCCCTCTATTCATTGAATTAAGAGAATGTAGCTATATATCTATCCTAACCATTTTGAATACACAGATACAAAATGGTCATTCATCTATATCACCTTTTTTGCTTAGTTCCATCATTTCAACATCATAGGTGTGTGAACTCAGCAAAATATTCCAAAATAGTTCAGTAGTCCATAATAGTATTGGGCCTTCCACTTGACTGGCAATGTCAGAAGCTGTTGACCTGAGTTCCCTACAGCTCAACATAACAA
>NW_004524685.1:4316648-4318960 GCF_000260255.1 Octodon degus | reverse complement strand
TTTTTCCTTGATCTTTTGTAGTTGTCTTTTTCATTAGGGTGAACATTGTTTTTAGGGGTTGTTTTATTGGTAATTTGTCTTTTCCTTCTTTCTTTCCTTCCTGTCTTCACAAATTTCTCAAAGCTTGGGTAATCTTTCGTTGTTCTTCAGCCTTGCTTCTAACCACCTCTTCTTTTCTCTATTTTTTGTTCTTATCATTTAAATTTTATGTTCTGAAAGTAAAATCACTCAATTTTTTTTTTGTGGTGGAATCGGGGATTGAACTCAGGCCCTTGCGCTTACCAGGGAAGCACTTATTCTACTGAGCCAACCCCCACCCCAGCACTAAAATCACTCTGTTGAAGGGATATTTACTGTACATAATTTTCTTATTTGTTTTGGATTTTGTTATATAACTATAAATTTTGTGCTTATGGTCTAAAGTCACAAATCAACAGTTATCACATTTTGTGATTTTCTACACTGTTTGATGTTATTGTTGTCATTGATTGTACTACTTTAGCCAAGGTGACATAGTTGTTATGATCAGTTGTTCTTCCCTGTATGACAATACTGAGATTATATGGGGGTCATAAACAATACCATAGTCCAGTATCAAAGAGCAAGGTGCTAGATCAAATAGGCAGCAACCTCTCATTTCTAATAAATCAAAGAGACAGGATCTTGGGATAGACCAAAAGCCAAAGCCAGCCACGTCTAGAAGACATATCTAAAAAGTAGGAATTTCTTTTTTTTTGGTGGGGGGCAAACAATTTTAACCTTTATTGTTGTCATATTACATACATGATAAAATTAAATTACATGTCATATAACTGAACAAAAAATGTCTTTATACAAGGTATATTTAGATGCCTAAATACAATCTGGTTTTGAAAATGAAATCATATATATAGTTGCATCTTTAAGTGTGTCAAATCCAAAGCTGTACAACAATGAGACTCCTGAAGGGGCAAATCCAGATACCAACAAAGACACTTTTCTGAATTCCCATGTTTCACCGAGCACCAAAATCCACCAATCTTTTAGTTCTTTTCTTGTACATTACTCTGTATCCACATTCTCTACATCTGATTGAATCCCTGGATTTAACTTCATTTTCTGTGTGACATTCTCCACAGATATCTGTCGTTGGCTGCTGCTTTGGATGTTGAATGTCCTGCTGAGTGTCCATTGTCAGTGTCTGATCTGGGCAACACCTAGAAGATTCTCACTCTGGCATTTCTAAACAGACAGTAGTCATTTCTTAAGGAGATCTCAATGATAGTAATAAAGCTAGCTACCATAGGCAATTTATAAGCATCAAATTGGAGAACAAATTTTAAGAAATGAAAAATGAGAACACACAGAAGCAAGATAAACCCTAGACCTCCAGCTTGCCCAAGTCACATCCAGGAGGCCCTGAGGTAGAAGAAATCACAAGTCACCCAACTGAACTTTCTGAAGTGGTGACAAGCAGAAGTAACAGAGCAGATGTATAAGGCTCTAGAAAAAAAATCAGAAATAATTTCACAGATAACTAAAGAGATGGCAATCATAATGAAGGATATGGTTAGTTAATCTAGAGTAAATACAGATTAAAAAAAAAAATAGAGGAGCTTAAGAATGTTATGGAAACCATGAATGCCCATCACAGGAAAGAACTGGATTCCATGAAACAGATTCAAACAGATATCCAGGAGATTAAAACTTGTAAAGATAGTATCATGCAGCACAGCAACCAATGAATTCCTATTTTGTTTAGTGAAATCTTATATCATTTCTGATGTTTTTTCTATCACTACTTTGTATTCTTTTAAAAAATATATTGAAAGTATAGACAGCAGAATCAACCAATTTGAGATAGGCTTGTAGTTAGTAGTCATCAAATAAAAGACTTTTTGAAAATGTCAAGGGACCATGAAAAATCAAAATAGCTGCTACGTGATACAAAGAAGAATAACATCAGACTGATCAGATCAATGAATAGAAATCACAATATACCAAAAAAGACATAATAAATTTGTTCATAGAAGTAGCAGTAGAAAACTTCTCCAGCATGGAAAAAGTTTGATATCCAGATAAGTGAGACATATATAACTACAAGTAGCTATGATCAAAAAATCCACACTAAAGCACAAAATAGTCAAGATTCCAGAAATTGAACAGAACAGAATATTAAAAATGTTAGTGACAAGAAGTAAATCACCTACAAAAAAAAAAAAAAAAAAGCCCATCAAAATCACAGGAGACTTCTCCACCCAAATCCTTAAGTGAAGGAAAGCATGGAGTGAGGTATTTCAAGCCCAAAAAGAAAACAATCTCCAACGCAGATT
>NW_004524685.1:4315170-4315684 GCF_000260255.1 Octodon degus | reverse complement strand
TTCTACTGTACAACAGAATACAAATTCTTTTTAGCAATAGACCATATACTAGCTCATAGAATGTGCTAAGTGAATGCAAAGGAACTGATATTATCCTATGTATATTATCAGATCATAATGTAATTAATTTGGAAATCAATGACAAAAGAAACAACAAAAATGGCATTAATGCATGGAAATTAACACCCTACTGAATAACCAATGGGTCACAGATGAAATTGAAGGGGAAATAAGACATTTTCTATAATTACATATAATGCCAATGCAATACATCAAAATTTATAAAACACAATGAAAGCAGTCCAATGAGGAAAATTTATAGTGGTAAATTCCCACATCAGAAAAATAGAGCATGCTAAGGAGAGTCACATGAAGAGAAAACATTCTCTCAAGCTTTCACAGAGAGCAAATTGGTCAAGCAATAGCTGTGACTCATCTATATAGCTGACACTGATGAAGGACCTACAAACTGCGGTACAGGGTTTCAGGGTAAATCCTGAAGGGATTTGACTGA
>NW_004524685.1:4282040-4306303 GCF_000260255.1 Octodon degus | reverse complement strand
ACAAGAGAGCTAACAGTTTCAGAATTAAACTGGTACAATGCAGGCTGGGGAGATGGCTCAGTGGAATAAGCGCTTCCCTGGCAAGCGTAAGGGCCTGAGTTCAATCCCTGGTTCTGAAAGAAAAAAAAATACTGGTACAATGAACTAATGAACCAATGATGAAGGTCCACATGAGCTCTAGAGGGGACATTCAAACCATAATATCTGTGGATGAAGTCAATTTTGTTATGTGTTAAATATGTTTTTGTTGAATGAATGAATTGAACAAGTAATTTAATTAACATTTACTTTGTGGTAGTGAACCTTAGATTTTCTATTTCAGAGTGACTTTCAGTTTAAAATATTTTTCAAAAGCAACTAATTAATGAAATCACCACAAAATATAATATTCATTTAATCTAGAGCCAGCTATTGACATGCAGTACTGTAAACAAGACTAAAACTCCAGAGATTTGCTGAAGGCTGTTGAAGGGGCAAAATAAATATTTTAAAATAATATCAGTGGTTGCTGTAATATTGAACAAATACATCACACCTTTTATACAGTTGAATCCAAATATTTTCTTTTTAAAATTCTGACATTCCAAGCGAGTCAGTTTATAAGGTACTTTAAAAATGTGGGCTTAGACTTGGATCCGCACGATTCCTGACTGTAATTTAGTTCTCCATGTGCCCAGAGCGCGAGACCTGCTGCCCTTCACAACACGGCTTTTGGAACTCAGCGTTTCCCTGTTGTTGTTTCCAGAGACATTTCTTAAAATGGAAAATTGATTGATGAAATCTTAGGCATAAATAAATGTTAATGCCTATAATAAATTAAGATGCTATCATTTTATAAGAAAGGTTTATTGGCTAACTGTGGTATTTCTTCTAGTAATTCAAAGCCTGGGGCTTAATTTATGGAATGAAGGGCAGCAGTCAGTGATTTAGTACAGAGCGTGGTGAAACTCACTGTCAAAATTATGTTTTGGGAGGCAATTTGACTGACAGCCGCTACCTTAAAATGCACAGTGTCACACTGGAGCAGTGTTTCCCACTTTCAAACATACAGAACAATATTCGCAAGACGAGGAAGCATCTTTGCTTTATCTGGGTGCAGTTGTGTGCAGATTAAATTTGGATTATAACTCAGATTCACCCTTCCAAAATGATATCAAACATACAAAGTAATTCTAGTATTTATGGGATGGGCATTTACCAGAAGAGCTCTTAAAGTCTACATAATAAAATTGCATTAAAGTGGCCTAAATTAATTAACCATGGATCCTGAGAAGGATTTAGCTAATGGATTCTGCTGCCCCTAGAGACTGTCCTTTAAAAAAAAAAAAAAAAAAACCCAAACCATATTGTTTTCCTTTTTTCGTAATAACAGCTAGCTGACTGATCAAGAGTGGGCAGAAGGAGGCTGTCTGCTCTCCCAGGAGGGGACAGGTCATGGAGCGGTCACACGCTCTTGCTTCTCTTCTGCAAGGGCTAATGGGCTGCCTCAGCAGCTGACACATCTCGCTGCCCTTCGAAACAGGAAACTGGTCTAGAGTTTCACATCTATCTCTTGCATAGAATTACCAGACTGGCAGTCTTTGCCAGACCTTTTCAAATGTGTTTTGTAGATGAAGGAGGGGAAGCTGGGCAGGAGGGCGGTGGTGCTGTAACAGGGAGGGCATCTGTGTTTGGGAAGGCATATAACCAGGCTCAGCTATCTGCCAACTGTTGGAAAGTTCTGGAGATGAAATAAGCACAGAGAAAGAGGAGGGCACCTTGGATCTTCCGATCTATCTTTTGTGGGTAGGCAGAATCACAAGCCTGTGTTGAACTGAACGAGTCAGGAGTCTTTGAGGAGTCTGGTAGTTACTCAAATGCATATAATGAGAAGATTCGAAGATCTAGGCCATGGACTCCTTGTTTTCCCACATTTTCATTGGCCATCTTTCTGCTCAGCAGTTCCAGCAGAGGGCAGGCAGGGTAAGGAGTCGTGTATTACGGTAGAATTGTTGACTGAGTCTTGTGAGCATGTTAAGGCAAATTTTCTGGGTAGGTCAGAACAAAGATATTTCAGTACAATTTTTTCTCCCTATCTGTATGGGTATCTCTAGTTCTTGGGGTCTTCTATCTCATAGAGCTCACAATCTGATTTGGGAAAGGAGGATGAAAGTATGAAATAATGCAGAAATCGCATTATAAATCCATTCTAGGTATCCGAACAAAAGCCAGGGGACTCGAGAGAAGGAAGAGGGTGCTGTGTGTGCTGAGGCTGGTGATGGCATTTATAGACTGAAAGTACAGACAGCCCTTTGTGTCCTCTGGATCTGCATATGCCGTCTAAATAATACAATAAAACAACTTATTCACACAAGATTTACATTGTCTTAGGTATTATAAGTAATCTAAAGATGATTTAAAGAATATGGGAAGATATTGATGGGCTATATGCAAATCCCGTCACTTCGTGGAAGGGACTTGAACATTTTTTAATTTTGGTATGAAGGGAGGGATCCTGAAACCAACTCCCAGGGGATAAGTATATAAGTTGCAAGGAACTACTGTATAAATTGTAATAAATAATTAGTGCGGAGAACTGAGACTGGGGAAAAGTAATTTTTGAAAATTCTCTAAACAGACTTTCATGGAAGGCTCACAGAGAGAACTTGGAAGCACCCTGTTAGTACTTGGTTCATGTGGGATGGGGCTCACGGGATCTCAGTAGCTGGCCTTTGTGGTGATCAGCCAGAATGCAGAGGCCAGTAAAGCCAGCGTTGGTTGGCGTTACAGGAGGAAAACTCTTTGCCATCTTTCCGTACATTCACTGGGGCCTGTGTGACAATGTCATGAGCAATCCACTACCGGGAGGTCTTCATCAGATAAACAGGGCTGCAGAATTCATGGCCAAAGAATGCGGGTTGGAGAGGCACTCCCAGCCCCAGCTGCTACCTGTACACCCAGGGCTGGCTGGGGACCAAGGCAACATGCTGAGACCAAGAGCCCGGGCGACGATGAACAGCAGTGTTCCAGTGCTTAATCCTGAAATGAAAGTAATTGCTCCTGGCTCAAAGAATAAAGGAAAAACAAGGTCAGCCTTGGCTAAATAATGCCTTCCCCCCCACCACCACACACACAACGACCATGCTAAAGACCAGGTTCAGAAACGTGCTTGGTATTTGAAAATGTGTGGAAATGGATGTTTTCTGTCAATATAATTTAAATCCATTCAGGAGTACTGCTATACAGTATAAGAACATTTGAATGCAAGTACATTTTGATTAGCATGATTACATTGCATGTGTTTACTTTTAGCTGTAAGGAATGACATCTTAAATTTAACTCACTCGAATATAATTTTAGAAGTTCTGTCTGGAAAATAGCTGTTGGTTTTGATTTTGAACCATTTCCCATTGAAAAGCCTCAGCAGAAGCTATCAGCAACTTCCTTTTTGTACAGATGAAACAGCAAACAGAAATACAGGGAAAGGAGGAGAAGGGAGGCAGCCCAGTACTGCTAATATATATATATATATTCATATTCCTGGGAAGGAACTGTCTTCTTTACACAAAGGAAGAGTCATAAAAATTCATAAAGAAACACATGCAAGTTTAAATTATTGTTAGAAGGATCTAAAGATGACTTTAACCCGGAGTCAAATAAGTAATAATTGTAGTTTTGCTCACTTGACTCTTGAGGGACTACAGAAAGGCAAATGTCCGGAGATGCTTTGTATATAGTTTTCATTTTCCTTGAGAACAAGGGAAGCATACCAGCAAAAATAAGACTAAAGCAAACCTGGCCTTTCAAGTCCCATTTTTAAAGTTAGATGTATTAATTCAAAATATTTGTAATGGACTCTCAATGATGTGTAAGAACTAATTAGAATATGTCTTGTCTCCTAGGACTGAAGCTGCTTTGCTTCCCATTTGCTTGAGCCATATCAAATTGCCTGCACAAATAGCAATTTTTTTTGTGGTTTAACCTAATACCATGATCCCTTATGGGAAGATCATCAACCAACGCTAACCAGTCTGTTCTCCTGCCACCATTCCACTCAAACACTAATATTGTAAGACTAAGACAATACATAGAATACAGCTTCTTGTAGGTGCTAACATTGCAGACTTTTGCATAAGGCAGTATCAGCTATGGACAGACATTGTCCACAGCTTGTGTGTCTGCTTCATTAATCAAAAAATCTTATACCAGAAGATTTTGGGTACCGTCAGGATAATGTCACCTAAGAGAACAGTACCATAACTCTGACACTGGTGTGTGTTGTCTTGAGTTCAGGCCAGCGAACACTTGGAAAGCCAGCCCTAGACCCAGTAACTAGGCACGCAGCAGTCATATCCATAAGGGCTAACTGAACTCAAAGTTGTCATACAGCCCACCACATAAAGAAACACAGTCACGAGTGGCAGTAAGAGCAGAAAGAATGGGCATGAGTTGTGTTCTCTGCTGGTATATAACACATAGCCAGTAACTGTCCCCAAAGCCACAGTATTTCCAAAGATGAAGTACAATGTATTTAGCAATACATTGAAGATTCAAAGAGCAAGTTTCGGAGCCAGGGAGATGGCTCAGTGGAATTAAGCGCTTCCCTGGCAAGTGCAAGGACCTGAGTTCAATCCCCAGTTCTTTAAAAAAAAAAAAAAAAGTTTTTGGGGGCAGGGGGGTGGCTCAGGAGAAAAAAGGGTTTTTTTGGGAAAAAAAAAGGCCGGGGTTCACCCCCGGTTTCCCCCAAAAAAAAAAAAAAAAAAAAAAAAAGCAAGTTTCCTTTAAATTTCCACCCTAGTGTTCTATAAATCTAGGCCAAAATAAAGAGTATTGACTCTAAAGATGGCCTATTATGACTTCCATCTACATGTCCCCTGAAGCCTCGTACTCTCAGAGGTAGGGTGTGGGGAGGTGATGGGATCATGGATGTTTGATACTGGATTGATTTGTTGATTGGTTTAGCCTAGTTCTGGGTGTAGAAGAGGGATTTACTTAAGTGGAAAAACCCACACTTGGGTGTAGGCGGCATCAACCAATGGGCTTGTAGCTTGGATGAAATAAAAAGGGAAGGAAGGAAGGATGCTCTGCCTCTTGCCTGCCACACCATGAACTGCTTCTCCTTTGAGATGCTTCTCTGCCAGACTGTCTTGCCTGGCATCAGCTGACTATGGATCGAAACCTCTACAAACCGTGAGCTGAAATATTTTCCTCCTTTGGCTTATGGGTATTGAGGAATTTACCTCAAAAAGAGAAAACAACTGAAACATGGCCCCAGCTTCCTTTTGCACAATGAACCCAATTCAGATGTTAACAAAGTTTTTCAGATAAGCTCTCCATTCTTATGAAATTCAAGAAGATCCAAAGGAAATATTGATTTAAAGTATGATATGAACTTGTTTTATATTAAGATATACTGATTGCAAACATGATTGGGAAATACCTATTGATGGTAAGTTACTGAACATAGTTTTCAAATATGACACAAGTTATATTACAAAAAGTAATTATAAAAATATAATCCTTAATGTTGTATGTTATCAAATCAGAAGTAGCAGGATGACCTTGATGGGAAACAATTTTTTCCTACTCCCAGAGATTTTAAGACTCATTTTTTTTAGTACTTTCACTTTGCTTTCTGGAGCTGGAACTAAGTTACTGACAATCCCAATATAATTATCTATGTCTCTCTAGATGAAATGACTTCTGAAATGACTTCCAAAATGACTTCCAACTTGGTTTCAAAAATAAATACATCTCTTCAAGTTATACTTCACAAAAAGGGAAGCTCAATGAGATTTTAAAATACAGGCTTTAATGTGGTTTCATTCTCCTCGTCCCCCCACCAGTATATTTCCCCTCCCTCACACACCTCCAGCTCCCACTCTGGAGTCCTGTTCTCATGTTTCTCCAGGGAATTTCAAGCCAATTTGAGCAGAAGCCATGGGACGTTAGCAGTGACTTCACAAGATTCCCTTACTCAGCCTAGCACGTGGGAGGGAAAAGGACTTCACAGGCTATGCTGTGGAATTGCAGAATGAGAGGGTAAATTCAGGAAGTTTTCCAGAATTGTTCCAAGGTCAACTTTCTTTAGACCATTTAGAAGACCATCAATTACTTATGGGAACATGGTGAAACTTATTGTGGGTTTCTAATATATATCCAAGTATTACGGGAGTATCCACAATTGAATGAATCCTGGACAAGCTGAGAGACAGAAGTACAACTTATAGCATGAAATCATAATATATTCTGCTACATTATGAATAGTTTTTTCAATTCCTAGAATATCCATTAAAAATAAAACAAGTTTAGTTTTTAACTCAATAGATGAGATAAAAGCAGACTATATAAAAATTTTCAAAGAAACCAAAAGAAGGAAGGAGGAAAAACAAAGGGACAACAATGACAAGATAAAAATTTATGAGAGAAAACAAATAGTAAAGTAGTAGATGAAACTGAATTTCAAAAGTATGCTAAATTTAATTGGGCAAACATTTTTTTTTTTTATGTATTTAGTACAGGATCTACAGGGTCTCACTACACAGATTGGATTTGTAGTGATCCTCTTGTTATCAGCCTCCCAAGCACTGGGTTTACAGGTGCAGACCACCATGCCCAGTCTCAGTCACTGTCTTAGCATGCCCTGGGGGCACAGCATGCCAGGGATTGAACCCTGGTCACTGTGCTCTGTGTAAGCAGATGCTTTAGTCTGCTGAGCTATCTGGCCAGCCCAAACATTTCAATTAAAATGCAGATATTGTAAAACTCAATTAAAAGGAAAGAACCACCTCTATACAGCTTATAAGAGACATGCTTTAAGTGCAAAGGTTACATTTGAAGTAAAAAGGATAAAAAGGGATTTTTTATTCTATTCTATTGATTTGTCTATTACTACAAGCTTAATATTGATAAGATCTCCAGGTGATTTCAAGTACACATTAAAATGTGAGAAGAAATGAATACATGGCCCTTGTAAGGTAATGATAGAGGGTATGATAAAAAGGAAATATTTCATGAATGCTTACCAATGAAAGAGGAATATTTAATATTAAAATTCTTCTTGGCCCATAATCAAGAAAGGATGAGATTAAGCCATTTATCTAAGGTCATAGAATTTGGTCCCAAATTTCCTGGCTGTCAAGTACTGGGACATTTACCAAGAACTCACCTTTATAACTAGGTCTTTGGCTTCTTTATAGATGTCCTCTTAAAGCCTCACTCATCTATAGTTGGGAGTTTGGAGAGGTGGCTGGATCTAGGGTGTGTGATGCTTGCATTAAGTGGTGTGATGCTGGCATTAAGAGTGTGTGATTACTAAAGCAGTCCACTGATCGGTATGGCATAATTCTGGGTATAGATAATGAGAAGGCCCACCTTCAGTGTGGGTGGCACCACCCAAAGGGTGGAAGGGATAAAAGGGAGGTAGGCTGCTGCTTGCTGCTTCACTGTCTTCTGCCTGTTTCCATGGACTATTTTTGCTCTGAGAGGCCTCTCTGCTATGCCACCCAGCCGGCTGATTGGATTGAAACCTCCACAAATTCTGAACTAAAACAAACATTTCCTCCTTTGACTTTGGCTATTGGGTATTTCAGCTCAGTAATGAGAAAAGTGACCAACACACAAAGCTTCTTGTTTTCTTAATAATGAATAAGGGAAAAAGTAATTTCTATTTACCCACATATGTGCCACTTCCAGCAGTATTCATTTTTCACTGACTCTGAGTTTCTGTCTGGTATCACTTCCTTCAGCCTGAAGAACTTCTTTCAATATGTTGTAAGCATGTGGTGTGTGTGTGTGTGTGTGTGTGTGTGTGTGTGTGTGTTTTCCTGGTGATCAAACCTAGGGCCTTGCACATGCTAACCAGTACTCTATCAGGATGCTACACTCCATATCTTTTTTTTTAATTTTTTTTTATGTGTGTGTGTGTGTGTGTGTGTGTGTGTGTGTGGCCAGCTCAGCCCACCAGGGGGCGGGGCTGGCTGGCATGTGGTGCTGGGGGATTGAACTGCAGTCCCTATGCTTTGCTAAGCTTGTTCTAAGTAGGTGCTTTAGACCACTGAGCCATCTCACCAGCCCCTACACTCCATATCTTTTTAAATTTTTATTTTGAAACAAGGCCCAAGGTAGCCTTGAACTAGCAATCCTTCTCAGTGGCCAGGATTACAAGCATGCACCATTGTATCCAGATTTCATAGGTTTTATCATTACCAGAGAAGCTCTGAGAGAATACCTTGACAAATTCTCTCAGATTTTATCTGGTAATCTGTCTTATCTAGAAATCTCTCTTCTCCTCTTTCCCCTTTCCTTCTTTATTTCTTTGCTTTCCTTTTTCATTTAAAATTTTTTTCACTAGATTTCTTATCCCAGGTTAAACTGTTTTATTTTTTTCCTGCATGGTAAAGACGTTACGCTGTTTTCTGTGGCCTGTCAAGCACCATCGTTATTGTTCTGACGTCTTGCGTAGAGCAGGCCATTTTTCTCTGATTGCTATTAAGGCTTCAATCTTTGGCCTTCAGGAATTTTTCTATGATATACCTGGTAGTGTCTTTCTTTGTTTGTATTCTGCTTGGCATTCAATAATATTCTCAGATGCATGGGTTGATATTTTTCATCAGAATTAAATTTTTTCAGCTATTATTTCTTCAAATAATTTTGTGCCTCCATCTCTTTCCTCTCATCTGGATCTCCAGTTTCTATACATTATGCCACCGCACTGTCCCCACAGTCGAAGAAGCTCTGTTCATTTTCTTCAATCTCTTTTTCTCTGTGATTCAACTCAGAAAGTTTTTATTGGCCTGGCTTCAAGCTCACTAGGTTTTTGTTTGTTTGTTTTGTTTGTTTTTTTCTGTAGCCACCCATCAATTTGTTGTTAAGACCTGCTAATGATTTTGACTTTATTTCAGGTATTGAAATTTTCATTTCTAGAATTTCCAGTTGACATTTTTTTGTATGTCCATTTTTAGTGACAATTTTCATCTATTTTCTTCAGTGCACGTTTTATTTTATTTTTCTTAATGTATTTTAGTACAGGGTCTACAGGGTCTCACTACACAAATTGAACTCACAGTGATCCTCCTGTTTTCAGCCTCCCAAGCATTGGGAATACAGGTGCATGCCACCATGCCCAGTCTTAATCACAGAATCAGCACACCTCAGGGATGGGGCCAGTATAGCATGCAGGGTATTGAACCCTGGTCCCTGCGCCTGTCTAAGCAGGTACTTTAGTCCGCTGAGCTGTCTGGCCAGCCCTCCATATTTTATTTTAAATACTTATATTTATTTAAAAGAGATGTTAGAAAATCCTTGTTTGCTAATACTGTCTTCTCTGGGTGTGTTTCATTTGAGTTTAAAAAATACTTGTAGTTGGGGCCAGGGAGATGGCTCAGTAGAATAAGTGCTTGCCTGGCAAGTGCAAGGGCCTGAGTTCAATCCCTGGTTTCACCAAAAACAAAAAACAAAAACTTTAAAAAAATAATAGTTGTAGTCATTCATATATTTTGCAATTTTTAAATTGTATACTAAACATTAAGTACTAGATGTCATGGTTTGAGGTTATGTAAGGTGAACAATATAGTTCAGGACATGTTTTATAATAGTATTTTATAATGAATCACCCAAGAATCACGTAGCAAAAATGCAGAAAGTCTATCTACACATTAAATACTAAAGAATCCAGCTGAGGGCCTAGAGCTCATGATTATGCCTCCTGCCAGTCCAACTGGAGGCCTAGAGCCCACAACAAAGCCTCATGCAGGCCCGATTCCTGGATCTGTGCTGGAAAGGCCCAAAGGTCAGTAGTGGAAGTTAGGAAGTCTATGCAGTGGGATGAAGAATCTGTGCTAACAAGCTGCAGGATCTGAACTGGAGCTAGGAAGCAATGCTCAAGGTAAGCACCAGAGCTCCCCCAGAAGTATCACAGCCATCCTCAGCAACAGTGAGGTCCCAAGCTTCTCCAGCGACGAGGAAAGCCGGGTTCCAATCAGGAAAACCAATACAACAAGCTTCATGAGGCTGAACAGTGCACCATCTTCCCCTCCAGAGCCAGGAAGTGCTGCTCAAGATGAGGACCCAAGCTTCTCCAAAGTTCATCGGGAAAGCCGGCACGATGAGGTCCTCCAGCGGAACAGCCTAAGAGAACTAGCAGCTTCCAACAGCTCCAACAGCTGAGAACAGCATCCCTAACAGTGTTTCAGCAGCTTCTTCTGTTCTGCCTTTATGCTGCTGGCAACAACCCTCTGGTGGGCCTCCTGCACCCAGCACCATACTAGTTTAATTCAGCTGAGTGTAGTAAGTTAGAAATCTACTACACTAGGTTACTGCATTTGGAGTCATAGTGTTAGTGTTATTTTGTTAATTTACTGGTGGGTTGGCTTAATCTTTACAAGTCTATTTTTAAGCTTCACTTGGACGAGTTTAGAGTAGCCTCTTGTCTAGGGCTAGAGTATCTCTACTGCTAAGGTAGTTCTTTCCAGCTCTTTGCAGAAAACCCCAGGAAATTGCTGAGGTCTCTGCCCCATGCCTACAGCCCTAGACCTGCACACGTTTACAATCTCCCTTCAGCTTGTAGCTACCCAATAGCTGTTTACTGTCAGGTCTGTGAAGTCTCACCCAGAGAAATGAGCAACTTAGTATATAGACAAAAAGCCAACTGTATCTGGTACATATTTCCAGACCTCTTTCCACTGCATTACCCCAACCTGCAGATCTCAACCACCTCACTGCCTGAACTCTCATCCCTGCCTCCTCAGCGTAGCAAACCATCTGTGATGCACGTAGGCTCCATTTGCCTGTGTCTCCAGAAAGAAAGCCGAGTGACGTAGGGGCTCATCTAATCTCTTTCCTTTTCCTCAGGATCAAAGTCCAGCACCACCTGAAGTACACGTCTGAAAATTGCTTCCTATGCTCTGTCCAGTTTCTCAGCTGTTTGCGACAAGAGGGCTTTACCAGCCCCTTCGTCACAGCCAAAAGAAGCTCGTCACAGGGCACTGCTGACCATCACCTCCCACAGAAATTCTCCTTTACTTGATTTCAAAAACTTTTGCACATTTTCCTCTTGCATTTTTTATCATTTCTTCTCTATCCTTTCCTTTTGCTTCTGTTTGATATATTTATTCCATGACCATTCAATATTCTTCTCTTTTTGCTCTTTTGGTCAATGTTCTCCATTCTCATAATGTCCACCATCATTTTTGGAATTATAAATATATATCTCCAAATGGAAACAAAGTTTTTTTATGAGGATAAAAGAACCAAGATATATTGTGTACATATACAAATTCTTGATGATGAATGTGATCACTACATATATCAAAATGTACCAATAAAATAAAAAATAAAGACAGAAAAAGTAAAAAATAAATCTACATCTCCAGGCCAGACCTGGAGTTACAGTTACAGTTTTCCAAGCTGTAACTCATGTTTCCAAATGCCTCCTTTCACTGGGCACTGAAATGATCATTAACCCAACATGGTGAGCACATTGTATTTTCTTTAAAATTACTTTTGTTCAAGTTCCCCTCCCCATTTAATGGCATCAGACTCTTAACCAAATTTACAATTTTGATTCTCTATTCTCTGGTTTTCTCCACAACTGGCTGCTAACGTCTGTGAATTCTATTTTTTAGTACACCTTGCTTTGATTTCTTTTATCTTCCTGAACCTACTCTTATCTGGATCCTTACTAAGTCCTGGTTGAACAAATTATAAGTCTCCTAGGTGACCTACCTGTCTCCATGCCATCCCAGGCGATATTTCCTACAGTCATCTCAGTGGCATATAAGGGGGTCACAGGTTGTCTGTTTTGTTAATTGGCATATCCAGAACCTACAGCACTGTGCAGCACACAGTGTACACTTAGACTTCTATGCAAATTTCCTTAGTTACATTTTCTGAAGTCCATTTTTAGAGTTTCAGTCTCCTGCTCAGAATGTTCAATGAATGCTTGCTTCTAGTAACACCCAAAATCTGATATTCAAGGGCATCTGTAAGTCCTCCTTATGTGTCCGTATTTCCCTCCTCTGCATTCAGCATACTTTAACCAAACAGAGCTACTTCCTATGCAGGTATGGATTGTCCCTCTTCCACCACTTGTTCCCATTATTCTTTCAGTTTGGAATATCATTTCACCATTTCTTCCCATGACCAAGTAATACACATCCTTCAGGACCCAAGACTCATCCCTAAAGCTTATGTGACCCCTCACCTTGGAATTGATCTCATCTGCACAAACATACCCAACACTCTCTGGGCGCTTCTTTGGGCTTTACTTTGCACTCTCTACTTTTTGGATGATCACGTCTCTCCCACATTATGAACTCTTTGAAGAAACGGACACTAACTTACTGTTATCTCTTCCAACAATATTAATATAGTGTTTACCTACTCAGCTCTAAATTCTGATGTGGTGCTGCTGGTATTTCCTTGGCAACGAAGGCAAACACTAACTGGCTACATCTAGTTCATACAATATTTTGCATAGTCATTGAGAAAATATTGAAAGGGCAATACAATGTAAGTGACAAGAAAGCCAATAGGTCTGGCTGGGATCTTACAGAGCCAGCTGCTGGAATTCTAATTCCTGGAGACATGAGTGACCCACTGTCCTTCTCTCTGCTGCATGGCTGTCACCACAATCATCCGTTTACCATGTCTTGTGTGCTTTCAGCATGGTGGACAGCTGCTTTCCTAAAACATTTATAGGCATCACCACTGCCACGTGCACTTGTCAATGCCTCTGCCACTGTCTTTATTTCTGTACTGCTGTTTCTGCTGACCTTGAGCCATTCCAATGCCCATGTCTGCAATAAGGAGCTCTCTCTTGCTGATTCTTTTCTAGGTTCTCTGAATGACAAACTGGCCGCTTTGGCTTCTACTGCCTCTCTCTGCAGTGCCATGGGAAACCCTGGAGGAGCCATGCTCATAGGCCACTCAGCTCCTCTGGCCTGTTGCACTTGTCCCTGGGGGCAGCTCTGCTTCTCCTTTAGTCAAAGCTGTCCATAGCAACTACCCAGAGGATTGATTTTCCTCTGGTGGTGGCTTGAACAGGTCTCACAAAATTGCTACTGGGATGTGCTAAGAACTTCTCCTCCTCCTCTTCCATCTTTTTTTTAATCTTTAAAATGTATTTATTTATTCATTTGGTACAGGGTCTTACTATGTACCTCGGACTCATAGTGATCCTCCTGTCTCAGCCTCCCCAGCACTGGGATCACAGGCCTGTGCCACCACGCCCAGTTTTGATGGCTGGCTTGGGGCGGGGACCAGCACAGCATGTGGTATGAGGCATGTAGCACTGGGGATCTAACCCCGGTCCTTGTGCTTGCCAGGCGGGTGCTTAGAATGCTGAACCATCTCCATCCTCCTCTGTCTTGTTTTTCTTTTCTTTTTCCTTTGCTTTTTTTGAGACAGGGTCCTGCTATGTAGTTAGAACTGGCTTCAAACTCACTATGTTGGCTTGGCTGGCCTCAAACTCATGGTGGTCCTCCTGCCTCAGTTTCCTGATTGCTGAAATTATAGGTGTGCACCACCATGCCCATTTAAGAACTTCTTATATTATAGAATCCTAATAATTATGAAGAAAAAAGTCTGAACCAAAAAATAAAGAAATTAATAATTTTTTTTAAAAAAATTATTTATTTATTTATTTGTGTGTGTGTGTATGTGGCCAGCTCCCCCCACCAGGGGGCGGGGCTGGCTGGCATGTGGTGCTGGAGGATTGAACCGTGGTCCCTCTGCTTTGTTAAGCTTGTTCTAAGTAGGTGCTTTAGACCACTAAGCCATCTCACCAGCCCAGAAATTAATAATTTAGAACTAAATATTTTTGCAGTGATAATCCCTTGCTTGAAAAAGCTGAAATCTGGACTGGGGAGACAGCTCAATAGAATAAGTGCTTGCCTGGCAAGCGCAAGGGACTGAGTTCAATCCCTGGTTCCACAAAAAAAAGAAAAAAAAAGCTGAAATCTACTGGACCCTGTAGGCTTTCATCTGTTAAATTCATTCCTCAGTTTGACAAATACTTACCAAGTTCAAGAAAGTAATGCAAGGAATGAAGGTAGGCAAGATATCCCCTCTCACTGAATATCCAATACAGAAATAAGCTAATTTTAGCTACTAGTAGGTGTAATATTGAATAGAGGTAAATGATAGAAAAATAAAATTAAATGGAGTAAATTAATTAGAGGAAAATATTAGATTGGGATATGAGAGAAAGTCTCTGAGAAAGTGATGCCTGGGCTGAATGGTATGCGAAGATGCAGGAGGAACTGTGGAGTGTTAGCTTGTTTTTCATAACTATCACTAAATACCTGAAGCTGGATAATTCTATAGAAAAGAGATGTGTTTAGCTCCCATTTCTAGAAGTGCATTTTTTTAATAAAAAAATTGTATTTACTTAGAAGCATTCAGAATGTCAACAAAACAGTTGCAACTCTTTTTTGCAATTATGGAGTGGTATTCAGTGACAGAGTAGTTATTTCATATAAGCTCATCAGAGACAAGTGAAGATGAAAAATTACCATCCCTATATGTAACTAATTTGTGCTGTACACCAACAACAAGAACCTGCTTTAAATTCCCATGCCAACCGATGAATGTCCATTTTGTATCTGTGTATTCAAAGTGGTTGGGATAGATGTATAGTTGCATTCTCTTAATGAATAGAATGATTTGTTCTAATGGTGTTTGTAAATAGGATCACAAGTCCGCATCTTGTACAGCAATTAACCACTAAGAAGAATATATGCAGTGTATTATTTGTTGAAACTGTACTTCCGATTTGATTTGAAACTGTCTCATTGCTATCTGTTTATCAATAAAACTTTGAAAAAAAAATAAATTCCCATGCCAATTTACAACCCCCATACGGTACCAGGCAAGGTTAGTGGCTATGAAAATACCATCAGGACAGGGCTATCTAAAGCCACATTCGGTAGTGTGTTAACTATACAAAAAAAAAAAAAAAAAAAAAACACTGTACAGTTTAAAAACAAATATTACACAGCCTTACATTTCAATTTTGTTTTCTTCAAAAGGAGTGAGTTGTGTACAGGGGATTAAATGCTTTATAGACAAGAAAAAAAAAACTGCGCTAGAACCAACTTATTTGTCATCATCCTCTTCTTCATTCTCCTCATCCTCCTCTTCATCTTCTTTCTCCTCTTCATCCTCATCTTCCTCCTCCTCCTCTTCCTTCTTTTTCTTGCTTTTTCAGCCTTGACAACTCCCTTTCTTGCTGCATCAGGTTTTCCTTTAGCCCGGTAGGCAGCGATGTCCTTTTCATCCTTCTCCTTCAGCTTAGCAGCCTTCTTCTTCTATGGCTGCTTGTCATCTGCTGCAGTATTATTCCACATTTCTCCAAGCTTCTTTGCAACATCACCAATGAAGAGGCCAGGATGTTCTCCTTTGATTTTTGGGTGATACTCAGAGCAGAACAAGAAGAAAGCCGAAGGAGGCCTCTTGGACACATTGGGATCCTTGAACTTCTTCTTTGCTTTTCCTTTAGGAGGAATACAAGTTTTCATTTCTCTTTCATAACGAGCCTTGTCTGCTTCTGCTATATCTTTAAATTTTCCTTTTTCTTTAGCAGACATGGTCTCCCACCTCTCTGAGCACTTCTTAGAAAACTTTGAGAAGTTAGCAGAAGCATCTTAGTGCTTCCTCTTGTGCTCCTCTTGGCAAGTTTGCATGAAGAATGCATAAGATGACGTCTTGCCTCTTGGCTTCTTAGTATCTCCTTTGCCCATGTTTACTGATTTCCTCAGCAAGGTACAGAGTCGCCCAGTGCCTGTCCGGCTCTCACTTGCCCCAAAACTGTCTCTATGGAGCTCATTGTTCTAGAAGTTCAAAGTCCAAGATTAGGTGATTCCACTGGTTTGGCCTCTGGTGAAAGCCTAAGAGTAGACACTCATATAAGAGGAAACAAATTATACCTGAACAGGAAGCTGAAGAGAACTTCTGGTATCCATCTTGTTCTTTTGAGAACTCATTGTTGTAAGAGCCCAGCGATCCCTCCAGAGCTACTTTCATAGTAGCTCCCTTCCGAGGGCATGTCCTTAGTGACCATGTGCCTTCTACAAGGGCTGCCTCTTAAAGGTTCTACACATCTCTCAGTGCCACACTGGGGACCAAACTCTCCACACAAGTTTTTGGGGATATACTCAAATTATATATGAACCATAGCAATGGGCATTGCTGGAATGTTAGGTCTAGGAAGTGAATCACAGGAGATGAAGTCCAACAGACAGACAGACAGACAGACAGACAGACAGACAGACAGACAGAGAAGACAGAATAGGCCAGACCAGCCAAAGTAGGGATTACAAGACCACGAGAAAGAGTTTGGATTTTATTCTAAATACAATGGGAACCATTGGAAGGTTTTCAATGGAAATGAGATGCCATGATCATATTGTCCAAAATCACTTTGGCTGCTGCGTAGAGACTGCCTTGTGAGGAGCACAGGTACAAGACCAAAGACCCATAGACCCATTAGAAGCTGTGCTAACCTAAGTGAGAGATGATGTTTCTATAATTATATGAAGTGTCTGGTCTATTAGATAATGTCATTGATGGTCTACCATATGGGATCCTAGATCTACTACATAATAAAACTAGGAGATGCTCACTGGCCTCAAACACCTTTCTATAATGTAATGGAGAGATAACAGGTAAAATTAAAAAGATCAAAGGGCGCTGCCACATCAGGGCAATAAAAATGGCAGAAATCAACAGGCTCTCCTGTTTTACATCTTTGGTTGAAGTAAAATCTTTTGGTTCACCCTATTCTAAATCACCCTGGTGCTATAGAAGACCCGGAGAAGCCATTGCCTTGACTTTTAACCTTAGAAATGTACCAGGAAATTAGTATCAAATGTAAACATAATTGTTGGATATTTACTAAGCACTTAGACATGGTGCTTAGCTCTGCTTGAATCATTTAGTCTCCAGAACAATCCTGTAACAGTAACTATAGACTCCATTTTCTAAATGGGAAAACTATAATTTTGGACATGGTAACTAACCTACTATTATACAGAGTTGATAAAAAAAAAAACAAAAAAGTCCAGTTAATAAATAAAAGATCCCAGTCACAAACCTGATCAGTCTTACCCTAAATCTAAACTTATAGGATGCTGTTAATGTTTCCCAGAGTTGACTGATGACAAGAATTAGCAGCTGTACTTGTTAGAAAGACAAATACCTATAAATATCCAAGGCAAATACCTGTGACCACACCAGATCCACAGAGAGAATCTCTCTAGGAGTCTGGAAAGCTATGATTTTAAACAGTGGCATTCAAGCTATTATTACTGTTATATTATCTTATTCTTAAAACTTTAATTATTTTTACTGTACTCCAGCATAGACCATATCCAAAAATAAACACAAATAAATGGAGAATACGATATAAAGAAACAACAAAGGCAGATGGTGTCTCTTACATGCTTCATGGAAGAAGTAAGTTTTCAGTTTCATTTTGGAAGGAATAATGAGTGAGAAATCATTCTAGAAAAGAAATGCAGGAAAGAGATGAGAATTGCATTTAGGACTCTTAGGAATTGATGCCCCAGAGAGGAGGCAACTTGACTCCATACTCAGCCTACCATTCAGTTCTGTTATAAGGTTCAATGTTGTTTAGAGCACTTTTTAAAAACTGTCTAAGTGTATGTTCTTTTTTTAAAAAATAATTTTATTGAGAAACAATAGCAATGAGACAGTTTCAAAACCAATTAGTAGGACAGTTTCAATAATTAATACATTGCATATTGTCTTCCTAGTGGTTATTCATAGTACAAAATGCAGACATGATATCCTGTCCACAATGCTATTAATACAAATCTTTCTATTCATTGAATTAAGAGAAAGTAGCTGTATATCTGTCTTATTTTGAATATATAGATACAAAATGGTCTTTCAT
Organism: Octodon degus; assembly: GCF_000260255.1. Taxonomy (NCBI): domain Eukaryota; kingdom Metazoa; phylum Chordata; class Mammalia; order Rodentia; family Octodontidae; genus Octodon; species Octodon degus. Next base: position 4,288,410 of record NW_004524685.1, on the reverse strand, counting down.
TTGTATCCCCATTTTTGTTTAGTTTTGTCAGAGATGGGTATTACATTGTCATTTAAATATTGTAGGTGCATGAATTCAGCAAAATAATCTAATATAGTCCAGTAGTCCATAATAGTAGTGGGCTATCTTAGGACTGGTAAGCTTGGAAGTTGTTGACTTGAGCCTTTTACAGCTCAGCATATTAATATGGCTTTGCTTTCTATACTTTGTTTTTGTGCTTTTCTGCTGGATGGTTAAGACCAAGATAAAGCAAGACCTATCTAACAAGAAAGGTAACTTTTGTATCTGATAAGGTCAGTCAAATCCCCTCAGGATTTATCCTGAAACCCTGTACCACAGTTTATAGATCCTCTGTCAGAGTCAGCCATGTGGATGAGTCATGGCCATTGCTTGACCAATTTACTCTCTGTGAAAGCCTGAGAGAATGTTTTCTTTCCATGTAACTCTCCTTAGGCACATTGTACATCATTGATCACTTTCTTCTGTGGCCCCATAATCTACTTGATCAGAAAATTTGGGATACAACTGAGTTACATGGTGTTACAATACAGGTTCTCCTATGTCCTGAGTACTCACTGAACTTGAAAGGCTAGGGACTTATTTGGTTAATGCAATTTCTGTATCTTTGGCCCGATGTTGGTCAAGACTGTCCTAGAAAGGCAATTCTTAAAACAATACTCTACTACAATTCTCTTGGGTTAAAAGATCAGGAAGAGGGCTGGGGAGATGGTGCAGTAGAATAAGTGCTTGCCTAGCAAGCACAAGGCCCGAGTTCTATCCCTGGTTTTGAAAAAAAGAAAGAAAGAAAGAAAGAAAGAAAGAAAGAAAGAAAGAAAGAAAGAAAGAAAAAGAAATTTGAGGGCCATCCAAATAGCTCAGCATATTAAAGCGCCTGCTTAGGCAGACCCAGGGTCGAGTTCAATCCCTGGGCCTGCCGTGCTGGCCCCACCCCTGGGGGGCATGCTGAGATGGAGGTTGAGACTGGGCATGGTGGCTTGTGCCTGTAATCCCAGCTCTTGGGAGGCTGTACACAGACAGATCACCATGAGTCCAATCTATTCAATGAGACCCTATAGACCCTGTCCTAAAATTTAAAAAAAAAAAAAGATGCCTTGATTTCTTATAATAGGTAAGTAATCCCAAGAGATGATCTTACATTGAATATAATAATCAGAAATTTTCTTTAGTTGATTCATAGGCATTTAAAGTATATGTCCAAATGGACAGAGTAGAGCTCGTGTCCTAAATTCTTACCTTTAATACCCTAAAATCAGTCAAGAGATGTGCATTGAGTGCCGCTGTGCCAGACACAAAGCAGCATGGAGAGGACAAAAGTGAACACAGTGCTGCTTTTTTTTGAAGGAAGGAAAGGTTTATTTAGTTCACAGTTACTGGAGGGTTCAGTCCATATTCCGCTGGCTCCAAGGCAAACAACAGCAGAGGAGGAGCAGCAGCTACGGCAGCGTCCATCAATCTTCTCTCTTCCTTCTATGCTGACTGCGAAGACCAGAAGATCAGTGCTCCACAGTGAAGATCGGAGCTCCTCCAAAGTAGCGCCCGCTGAAAAGATCAAGCTCCTCCTCCAAAGACTGAGACTTCTCCACGGAAGCAGGGCCAAGCGGCAGGAAACCAGGCAGGGCGGCTTCCTGCCTTTCTCAATTCCTGGGCCCTGCCCACCTGCAGGGTTAGGCCCCCATGCTGGGAACTGCCCAAGTTGACACAATGTATCAACTAACACAATCCACCCCTTGTCAATTTGGCAACTAGACATATACTTTTTAAGCCAATTTCCAGCTACACAGACATGCTTAAACATTTTACAACTCCAAACTTTGTATTAGAACCATGACATGTTACCCCTGGTGCTCCTCATGCACATGCGGTTTATGCAAAAGACATTTTAGTCCATCTCTAAGAGTTGCCAAAGTCCTACCAGTTTCCGCAACCACAGTGTTGCTTTTAATCATGGGATGTGGAATTCAATGGGAGAGGATAGGTGACCGGATACTAAGTCTACGGCAAGTCGTGGGGTGAGGCTGGATGAATGGCTGGGACACACTGTGGAGGGAACACCTGACTGGGACACTCAGGGTACCCTGAATGACCTTCCCTGATGGCTTTTCAAGGATTCACAGGATTTCACCAGGAAGGGGAGGGAGAAAGTCTTAGAGGGCCCAGGTGACCAAGAGTGACACAGAGGTCATGGTGGTTTATCCCTGCATTCTGTCTGTGGGTTGTCACAGAAAAGTCACATATTGACTACAGTGCATATTTCTTCATTTTTCACAGTGTTTTAAAATTTGGACTTACTTGTTATTTAAAATTGGGCAGAATTCTTATGCCAATATTTATTTCTGACTTAGTGGAAACAAAGATTTAGCAACCCTGGGCCCACATTCTCCCATGGCTGTACTGAACTGTGCCAAGTAACAGCTGTTCCTCAGCAGGGGGTGCTGCTGTCCAGTCTGCTCTAGACTCCCACTCCCCACCCCTCCAACCCTGATTCTCTCCACTGCTTGAGTCTGGACACTCACGGGGCACATCCAATGGCAGGAGTCTACCCTGCATGAGGAAGTGCTGTGAGAGCAGCTTGGAGTGGAGGTGTGAATGGCCTTGATTGCTAACCTTACTTATGCTTTCCACATGGGTGGTGGGAAGGCTTTCCCACAGATAAGGCTGAGCAAGGAAGGAACATGGTAAAACCTGGTTTTTAGAAAACTGTTTGTGGCAGATGGGTTAGAGGCATTTAGACCAAAGCCAGAAATTACTCAAGAGGACACCACAACTGTTGGGTGACGAAGGAAGGGAGAGTTGTGGTAGGAGATGGTGATGAGGGTGACAGGGAAGACAGAGACATAAAAGAATGGGCCAGAAAGATAGCTCAGCAGACCAACCTCCTGCTTAGGCAAGCACAGGGACTGGGGTTCAATCCCTGGCACCACATGCCAGACACCCTCTGAATTGTTTCATCTGAAAAAATGGAAAGAATAAAATACCTATGAAATCTCAACCTAGATGCCACATAGATTTAACAACTGTTAGCTATTTGCAATCACTGTAGGTGTCTCTTAGCCAAGCTTTCACTTTCTGTGAAAGGATTCACTTACCCACCATCAAGCAAGATCTGGAAGTACGAAGTGGAAAATTACAGAAATGATCAGTTCAGAGGTTTTAAACACACATGATTTTGTACAGTGTGGTGAAATCGTGTACTACTTTGCTCTTCTCCATCAAGGACATGAATCAGGCTGTTATCCAGCATAGCCACAAAGCATTCAATACCACCCGCAGGTCATTGAAGTAACTAACCATCTTGGTTTCCAGCCAAGAGCAACTGTTTGGGTACTGAAATGCTTGTATCCAAATAACCCTCATTTTAATTACAGTCATCCCAAGGTAGAGAGTTGCTAGCAATTTGAACATGCCAGAGAGAAGTCGTACAGAGCTTCCTCTAAGTGAAAAGGTAAAAGTCCTCAACTTAATAATGAAAGGAGAAAAATGAGATTGTTAGGGTCTACTTCAAGAAAAAAAAACCATAGTATATGGAGTTCACTACTATTCTTGATTTCAGGCTTCCACTCGGGGGAGGGGTCTTAGACTGTTTCCCTAGGGACAAGGGAGATTTTTCTATTTGCTTTCTCTGTCTGTGATTGTTTATATCTATGATTTTTTTTTCAGTGTCAGGAATTGAACTCAGGACCTTGCACTTGCCAGGTAGGCACTAGTGCCACCGAGCTTTCTACTTGGTCCTTGTTATTGTTTATATCTAGATGTGTCCTAAGGGTCTCATGTATACATCAACAGGGCTATTGGAAAGTGACTATATTATGGGGTGTTGTAGCTGACTTGCTATGAGGAGGTGCAGTCTCCTTGGAAGATGCAGGTCACCAGGGATGGGAGGGTTTTTCCTCCACCTGGGCTCTTCTCCCGATATTTCTCTCCCTTTGCTCCCTGGTTGCCATGAACGTTTTCCTCCTGCAATGCCTTTGTGCCATGCTGTCCTGTCTTTGAGCCCCCTGTGTCAGCCCTGAAACCTCCAAAAACTATAGACTGAAATGAACCTCTCTTCCTTTAAGTTGCCGGGGTTGAATATAAAGAAATTGGCTAAAACTTTTTCCATATGTGCACATACACATATGCATGTATGTGTGTATACATATATATGTATGTAAATGTACTGAGAGAAAGTTGTAGAAATCATTGCACTTCTCATCAAAATATTTACACTTAAATATGCTTTTCCTAATAGTAAGAATTTTCTTATACATAATCACAATGTCATTATATCTAAAATTAATATTAGTTTCTTAGTATTATATAATATTGATATATAGGTCATATTTAGATATTCTCTGACTGTCTCTAAATCTTTAGTGGTTTTGTAAAATGAAGAGTCCATCAAGTTTCATGTATTATATTTGATCATCATAGCTCACTAGCCTCTTTTAATCTAGAATAGTTCTCCCAGAGTTTTCTTCCTCTCCTTGATAATGACTTTTGGAGGAATTTTAAAAAGTTGTCATGTAGAATATCTTTCATTGAGGATCCCTCTGCAGGTGTTTTCATAATTTGATTGCTTTTTGATTCCCTGTAATTCCTACATAGTTGCAATTAGGCCTGCAGTCTTCACTATATTCAGGTTAAACATTTTATACAAGAATGCTTTATAAATTATTCTATGACTTTCTTTTTTTATTCATCTTTTTGGGACAGGGTTTCACTATGAGTTCAGACTGGCCTTGACTTGCTTATGTAGCCCAGGCTAGCCTCATGGAGATCCTCCTGCCTCAGTCCCCTGAGTTCTGGAATTATAGGTGTGTGCCACCGTGCCCAGAAATTACTCCGGGACTTACATATGCATCCCATTAGGAAAACCGTAATGCAAATCCCCTATCATGGATGGTAAGGTCGATCATTTGGTCATAGTGGAAACAGCCAGATCTCTTCTTTGAATCCTTCACAATCAGGAAATAACCTGTGTGGTGATGCTTTGTCACTGTGTGACTATCCTGTTTCTGAATATTTTTCCCATGACCCTTCCCTGAGTCAATTATATCATGGGTGTTGCAAATGGAGACTGTCAAGTATCATCACTCTTTCCTTGCCGTTCTTCTCCAAAGATGAATCTTCCCTCTCCAATTCGGATGATAATGCAATTCTTCTCAAAAAAGAAAATGAATGTCTAGTTCCTTTTTCTACCACTTTTAAAGATTTACTATATAGTCATGTCCAGTGATAATAAATGAGGTGTTATTTCCTGTCCTGCTCTTTTTCTTGGTCATCACTGTGGAGTCACAGATTTTTATATGTTCCGTGTCTTACATTCAATACAGACCTGTTCAGGTAGTCTGAAACTCAGCTACGGGTAGCCCTTTGGAGCAAACTCCTGTGCTCTTGTCACATGTGGTCACAGATCATTGAGTACTTTCTTGCTTTCTGGAATAAAAAAAGATACCTTCAGGACAATGTAGGCTGGAGTCAGGTATTTCTCCAAAGATCTTGGCTTTTCTTAGTAGGTAAAGATGAGCAGAAACCAAGGCCAGGGATCTAGATATACACATTGCTAGAGGAATGTCATTGCCTTTATGTTCTTTCAGTGGACAGAGCTAGAGGGGATAGACACACACATATATTTTAATTCACGAGTCTATATTGATACTTCCGATCTTAATTTACAGTTTATAATTACAAGTCTTTTTCCATCAGATGTTTTAGATTAAGAATGAAGAGCTGTGGATAATAAGTTAGATGTGAAAGACAAGGAAAGAAAAAAATCAAGAGTGACTTTGAGGACTGGGGAGATAGCTCAGCAGTCTAAACATCTTGCAAGTCAAGGACCCTAGTTTGATGCCTGGTACCACATGCTATGCCAGCCTCAAAACTGGGCATAGTGGCACATGGTTATAATCCCAGCGCTGGGGAGGCTGAGACAGGAGGGTCACTATAAGTCAAACTGTGTATTAAGACCCTGCATCCAATGAATAAATGAAAAAAAAAAAAAAAAGAATGACTTTGAGCTCCTAGCTTGAAAATACCACCCTGGAAGGACACAGTATTGCTGCTGCTATTTTTATCTAAGGCAAGGGAGGAAGAGTAAGGAGAACAATTGGGGATTATAAATCATTTGTGTGTCATTCCACACTTTATTTTAGTAGATATACAATTAATAGTCTGTTTGGGAACTGATGTACAAAAGTGAGTAATAATGAGAGAAGGCTTTTACAAGGTGTAGAAAGAGAAGCTATGTTTAAAGCACCCATCAAGAATCACCTGGACCTTATTATGCCTAAGATGTTTGAAATGCAGTGAGATAGTGAGGTTAAGATTGATAGCCCAAATCGTTTGATAATAACAATAAGCTTTTCTTCTG
>NW_004524685.1:4271893-4280670 GCF_000260255.1 Octodon degus | reverse complement strand
TGTTCCTCAGATGGACAGACAATTCGTCTAAGTATATTTTCCATCAACAAAGGAACCTAAGAAGATCTTTGAAAATGTTAACTTGCTACATAATGTGTATGCCTTTTACTGTCCTAATGCACTTCTGAAATCTGAAAAAGAGTAAATTTTTTTTAAAACTCAAAAAAAAAAAAAAAAAGAATCACTTGGAATCCTAGATACTCTTCACAAACCACTAACATCTGTGAGGTCTCAGTATCTTGGCACATGGATGAAGTTAGATACATGAGTGTAACTTACGTCACAAGCAAATAAGGAAAGAAAAAAATTGTCATTGATGGTGAGAGAGTTTTAGAAAGTAAGAGAGAAACTTCAAAAAATTCCAAATGGAAGCATGGTGTACTAGTTTGCTAGAGCTGTCGTAACAAAATATCACATACTGATTTGATTAACTGACAGAAATAGCAGATAGAGGCCCAGGAAGAAGGCATTAGCAGGTTTTGGGGTTTCTTTTTGTCTTGAAGCCTCACTTCCTGGCTTGTAGCTGTCTACTTTGTCTCCTCGAAGGATTGTCCTTCAGTCTTTGTGTTGTCTGTGTCCTAACCTCCATAAGAACACTAGTCATATTTGATTAGGGGCCACCATATGACCTCCTTTCACCTTAAGAACTGCTCCAAGGACCAAACAAGGCCACATTCGGAGATACTGAGGGTCGAAATTTCAACATATGAATTTAGGGTTGGTGTCGGCATAGGTCATCCCATAATACATGGGACAGAATAAAAGTATGTTATAAGATGCGTGCAGTACTAGAGAAACTAGCAAGTCTTCTTGTTGGTTCTGGCTCACTTCTAGGTGGACAAGTATGGTAGCACTATTACCCCACAGTGGCTTGAGCAAGTTTAGGTGATAACTAATGATGAATCACATGTTCATCCACATTTCTACGGTCAATGATGAATACACACAGAGAAAAGTGGAGACAGAGGAGTATATTCACCCTATTTCCGCTGAGATTTTCTAGGCTTTGAACGTGAGTCATTATGCTTAGCTTGCTTTCTGCCAAGGGGGTGGTATTTAATCACTGCCTTTTCTTTCTTTGTTTCAGGAGAAGTAGCCCCGTGCCAACTGACTCAACTGATATCAGCCCTAACTGTCACAAATGATATGGGAGCGGTAGGTTTAATCTATTTTTGTATAGAAAAAAAATTAAAGAAGAGGAAATCAAGTTGCGCTGAGCACGCTAGAAGATTGGCATTTTTATGGATGAGAAGCTCAAGCTGGGAGTGGAGCAACAATTTGCTCAGGGACTTGCTGGGCTCAACAGGACAGAGATGGGACTCGCTGTTCCGACTCCATCCCAGCATACTTTATACTTCACCACAGCTAAGTAGCTCTGGGTTTGATTCTTCTGACTTGAGGTGTCTCTGGAAGCATAGCTTACAGATAACAAGATGAAAAGGAACATTGTGGTACAGTGTTTATGAGCACAGAGTGCACGGATAAGCCTGCCTTTGAATCTTAGCTGTGTCATCCTGCACTGTATGGCTTTCCTCAAGTTATCTAACTTCTTGAAACCTGAATTTCCTGAATGATAGATGAGCGTAGTAGTTACCTGCTCCACAGAATAATGCCCGTGAGGACTTTAATAAGTTAAAGCAGTTTTTAAAAATCAATAATGTTAGCCACATAGTAAGTGTTCAATAAGCAGGTGCTTTACTCTTTGTATAATATCTTAAAATGTGTCAGAATTCAAGTTTTCCATTCTATTTTTTTCAGGTAAAATGAAGCAAATGTAAAGAAATAAACAGCATTAATCAGGCACTTTTCTGTTTCGTGGCAAAGAAGATTATTTTACAACATTCCAGGATCAAGCAGTTGAGCAGAAAGGGGGAAAAACCCTTAACAATGTAGTCAAAGGGTTTCACAACTCCAATCTCCAATTACTAAAAATCACAGCCTAAGGAGAAAACCCAATCCACAAGGGAGTTGAGAAAGAGGGGAAAAAAATGTCCTGGAACAAAGGAAGATCTTAAGAGGGAGGGGGAAAAAAGGATGTTATCAAATCTGGAAGTTTAACAAAAGCACTGGTGCAAATCAGGATTGAAAGAGACCACCTTTTAGCTTTCTCAACCAAAATGGATCCAAAAGCACAGAAGGAGCCTCCTGTTCCTCCCAAAGCCAAAGTGAGGCCCAGAAAGTGGCAGCTGAAAAGCATCCACAGCCAGCAATAAATAGATGCAGAGGACTGGTGAGATAGCTCAGCAGACTACACGCCTGCTTAGGCAAGCACAGGGATCAGGGTTACATCCCCGGCACCACACACTGGGCCAGCCTCACTCCTGGGCGCACTGAGCTGGCCACCAAGACTGGGAGTAGTGGCTCATGTCTGTAATCTCAGCACTGAGGAGGCTGAAAACAGGAGCATCACTATGAGTCTGAGCTGCACAGTGAAATCCTGTACCAAATAAATAAATAATTAAATAAGATGATAGATAGATAGATAGATAGATAGATAGATAGATAGATAGAAAGAAAAAATCCTATCACATTCACCTTCTGGTGTCCCAAGATACTATGGCTCCCAAAATAGATCAAATTTCCTCTGAAAACCACCCTCTGCAGAAACAAGCATGACCACTGTGCCATCAAGTTCCCTCAGACTGCTGAATCAGCCAGGAAGAAGACAGAAGGTAACAAGCAGCTTGTGTTTGCTGTGAAAGTCATGACAAAACCCGCTAGAAGAAAATTGCATGCCACTGCCATGGGTAGAATCAGCACCCTGGTGAAGGAAAGCAGACCTGGGTTTGACTGGCTCCTGGCTAGGAAGCTTTGGATGTTATCAGCAAAACTAAACCATCTAAACTGAGATCACCTATCTGGTTTTAAATATAAATATTGTGTGTGTGTGTGTGTGTGTCTGTGTCTGTGTCTGTGTGTGTGTGTTTGTGTGAGAGAGAGACAGACTGAGACAGAGAGATAGACAGAGAGAGATAGGAGAGACAGACAGACAGACTGACAGACTGACACAGACTTAGAGATACAGACAGAGAGACTGAGACAAAGAGAGTGAGACAGAGAGACCAATTTCCAAGTGAAAGCATGAAGTTAGGATGTCCTAAGAAAGTAAAAGTTATTCCAGAAAGAAATCTTGCTTGTGGGCAGGCAAGATAACTCAGTGGACTAAGAGCCTGCTTAAGCAAGTGCAGGGACTGGGGTTTGATCCCCAGCACCCCATGCTGTGCTGTCCCCAACTCCAAGTGCACTCAGCCGACCACCAAGACCAGGCATGATGGTGCACGCCTGTAATCCCAGCACTGGGGAGGCTGAAAACAGGAGGATCACTACAAGTCCAAACTGCATAGTGAGACCCCATATCAAATACATAAAAATAAATAAATAAATAAATAAATAAATAATAGTAATACAAAAGAAATCTTGCTTGCATTTTAAAGCCAGGATTTCAACTGATAACATGAAAAGGTTTGTTCTGACGTAGAATCACATGAGGAACTGGCCACTACAATCCAAACGAGGCCTGCTTCCAGGAGTCCCATAAAATGTCAGCTAGTCTCTGGGTCCTTGCACTTGAGCTGGCTGCTGCAGTAATTTTCTTTAATCAGTGATTTCCCTAGCAGTTGGGTTCCAGGGCCCCCCTGCTAAGTCAAGCATTCAAAATTAATGAAGGCTACTGAATTAGTGTCTAATTGTGCACAGGGGAGACTCTGGCCTCAGTGGAAACTGTAGTCCTTGGTATGGATATGAACATGAAGAATAACTCAGAAAGCAATTTTTGTTAGTCTGTATTTCTTCAAGGGCCAAAGAGCATAAGCCAGAAGTAAAAGCATGAAGAAAAAAGTCCACCAACAAATCACCTAGAGATTAGAGAAGGCAGAGCCAGAGGGACTCTCCTGAACACACCTCCAGGCTCCCCAGCCACTCCCCAGCAGTCATCTCAGTCCTTCTCTTTGCTGAAGGGGTCATCAGTGAGCCATGTACAACTACACTTTCTGTTTGTTTGTTTGTTTGTTTGTTTGTTTGTTTGTTTTTCTGATTTCAGTTCTTGTTGATGAGCTGCACCAGGAGGCTTTTACAAGGCAGTTTGGTGGTAGTTATTTTTTATTATTTTTATTTTTATTCATTAATCAATTTGTGGTAACAGGGATTGAACTGGGGACTTTGTGCTCTCCAGGCAGGTGCTTATTTTTATTTTTTTTTAATTTTTTAAGAGAATACAGAATAGCAATATAAAAGAAAAAATTGGCAAGAGCAAGGGTCTGAGTTCAATCCCTGGTTCCGCCAAAAATAAATAAATAAATAAATAAAAATAAAAGAAAAAATTAGAAATGATACAAAACTTCACCAAGCAAAATAATATAAACTCTGCAGTGTTTGTTTATTGCATTTTGTTGTCTTCAGATTACCAGATATATGCATGTAAAATTGGAAAAAGAAAGAAAAAAAGTTATAAAGAAATCAAGGAGGGAGAAATAGAAAAAACAAAGAAAGAAGAAAAGAAAACAAAAAAATAAGCATTAGAGGCTCCTTTCCATAGACCAGCAGAAATTCACAGTACAGTTGTCCATACCATCCTGCTTACATACACAGAAATATCTCTTTCCCCCACTGTGGGAGGCACAATAACTCCAGGCTTCCAATCCTATTGCAAGTGGGTTTCCGGCTTCCTCTTCCCCTACCTCTGCTGAGTTAAGTTCCTAGTTCTTTTACCCCGCCTATTTCCCATAAGTCTCCTGCTATGGCCCAGAGGTGGGACTTCCTGTCATAGCCCGGTTGCCTAGTTACTGGCGCCTTTTACCTGCCAACGTCATTTCCCTATGCCTCCACTATATATACCCAGCACCTCCCCTGAATAAACGAGACTTGATCAGAATCCTGTCTTGTCTCCATTCTTTGCATCTCCTGTCCTTTGTCCCCTCTTCAATTCCCCGCTCCTCCCCCAGGTGACCTTTGTTGACTGACCTGCTGGTTCGGGACACCCCACTCCCTCTCCTGCACTTCTTATCTCAGTAATTCCTTGCTTTTGAACTAGAGATCACACTCTTAAGTGAAAAAAATCAAGACTATCATGTGCAATCATCTATAGTCTCCCTAGTGTGAGAACTGAAAGAATAAATAAAATCTGAAGGGTACCATAGATAATGTGAGACAGGTAGTTATTTTTTTAAACATTCAGTGTACATATCCTTTGACCCAATAATTTCATGTTTTAGGAGTTTCCCTATAGAAATTTCATCTAAAATGTATGATGATGTAAATATGAGAAGATATGCCCCATTGTCAGAGGTACCCTGAATTGAAAGCAAACTGAAGTGCTCTTCAGTGTGAACTGGTCAAATAAACGAACTGTGATTTAGCCATACACATACCCTAGAATCAAACTGAGTTTGAATTTCCACTGTGCAACAACTTACTAATTGTGGCAGCTTCTGTTCATTTTCGAATGCTCCCATAACAAATTACTACAATTTTAGGTGTGAAAAACAAAAACAATAATTTTACAATTCAGTAGGTTGGATGTCCAGGATGGGCTAAAGCCAATGTGTTGACAGGATTGTGTTCCTTCTTAGAGAGTCAAAAAAAGAATCTCTTTCCTGGCTCATTCAGCTGTCAACAGAATGGAATCCTGTGTGGTTGTAAGGCTGAAGTGTCTGTTTCCTTACAGTTGTTACCTGGGGCTACCCTTAGCTCATAGGGTCCCTCACTGGTCCCTAAATATAAACCACTACATCTCTAAAACAGCAGCAGGGGGTGAGTCTTTCTCGTGCTACCACCTCATTGACTTTGTGTCTACCAAAGCATCTCTGTCTCTGAGCCAGTAGGGAAAGGTCCCATTATTCACCCAAATGATTAGATTTGGCCAGCCAGATACTCCAGTATACTTTCCCTTATCTTAAGTTCCTTAGTCCTAACTACATCTGCAAAGTCCCTTTTGCCTTGTAAGGTAAGAAACATATAGGTTCCAGCTGGTACAGGTGGTCATGGAAACTTAACTCAATCTAGACCTAGCACAAGGGCACTGGGTCAGTTTTCCATGGTCTCCCCAGGATTTGGCTTCCTGAGTGAGTGCACCCCACAGTCTAAACAGGTCTTTGCAGTGCTTAACACCTTCTCCACAGGGGCCCACAGTGGGCTTGGCTCACGCTGATGTGTCTCTGTGACTTGTGAGGTGGCCAGTCTCCCAAGTTCCATCAGCCAGGCCCTCTCACTCTTCTGTCTGCAATGCCTTCCCCGTCACAGTCCTTGGCCCTTCTGCCTGGAAAATTCCTGCCTCCAGCAGGGCTCAGCTCAGGTGTTCTGTCTTCATGAATGTGTATTCCTGACTGTCCCTGTCCCACCAGCTCATGTCCTTCCAGAACCTTGCTGTACTTTGTATAAGCTTCCTTGGAAGAACTGTCTCCTTGCAGTTGTCCCTAGGGCCATACCTCCCTCCTCTGTAAGCTCTTCAAGAACAAAACCCAAAACTTAGCTCTTTTTACATATCCAGTAGATAGCAATTTCTGGTACATTCTAGGCACATGATGATCATCAGTGGATGAATTAATAAATTAGTAATGCATTAATTTAGAATTATAATTAATTTACTATTTTCACCACTTATATAAAGAGACTCTCCAGTTAATCAGTGACATTTTACCCCCATTCCCTCTGTACATGGAAGCAGAGAAAAAACTTTTTCCTGATTATTTCATACATTGTCTCATGAAATGTCTGCATTTGGATACTAAATGTTGGAGGAAGTTATTTTTCCCCTGCAAAATAAAAGCTATCCATAATGATTAGCAAGAGAGGATGCTAGATTCATTAGTGCAGAGAGTGGACTAGCCATTTTTTCTATGTTCCTGTAACTACTTATGGATAAGTAATTTTAAAAATTAGTATCCATAAAAATCGACCACAGACCAATAAGAATGACGAGTTGAATCATAAAAATGCCATGCTATTTTTATTTCCCACACACACTCTACATTTATTCTAAATGGAAAAGTACAAATATTGGGATAAAAACATTTAAACAACAGAAATAAGAAACTCTAAATGCTAATCCTGCCTAAAGGGCAGAATGTAATTCTGTGCTAAACTACTGCATGTGGGACTAAGAGGCGTGGCTTACCAAACATTTGAGAACAAGTAATTACAATGCATCGCTCTATCACATATTTACCTCACACATAATTTACACATCAAGCCCACAGAAGAGAAAAATAAAATGTTTTTGAAACAGTCATGTCAGCCTCTTTTTTCAAGCTTACTTTTTTTCTCTCATCAAATTTCTTTATTCCTACAGTGCTGGTTTGGATAGCAAAGGAATATTTTCTCTCTGATACAGAAGGATAGAAAAAAAAATCTCTGACCTATTACTCTTGCTGTGCTTTCCTGACAAATCTTGGACATTTAAATACAGAGGTGCATTGTCCCTTTGTGGGCTGATGCAATACTTTTAGAGTAGAATGAACATGCAAAGGGACACTCTTTTTTTTTTTTCTTGTTCATAATTTTATTTTTTTCCCACAGTTTTATTGAGAAGGGACACTATTATTTATTCAATAATTTACTCAATCAGCAAAGAAATATAGGACAAGCACCTTCTCTCTGCTTTGAACAATGTTGGGCTCCCAGTCCTCATCAAGGACTAAAACAGGGTCCTCAACCCTAATGAGCTTGCAATCTAGTAGTTGAGACAGTTAAACTAAAAATGACAGCACAGAAGAGCTTCAATGAAGACCAGCCTGATAGCTCAGCTGACTCAAGTGCCTGCCCTGCTCCAGGGGGTGCGCTGAGACAGCGATTGAGATGGGGCGTGGTGGCACACACCTGTAATCACAGCTCTTGGGAGGCTGAACACAGGCGGATCACTATGAGTCTGAGCTACGTAGTGAGATCCTGTAGATTCTGTACTAAATACAAAAACAAAGAAGAAAAAAAAAAGAGCTGTAATGGGGTATGTGAGGTAAGGTGCACAGGTACTGACACCTGTCTGGGACAGTGAGGACTATGGAAAATTCAAAGCTGACAGAACACCTGGGACAGATCAGAGGACAGGAAGGATGTAAGAGAGCATGAAGTGGGGCTGTGTATTACCAAAATGAGTGAAGGTGAATCTCCAGGTTAATATTTTCTGTGATTACAAACCAAACAACAGCTTCTGCAGCCCTGCTTTCCTCTCTGCCTTGATACTCACAATAAAGACAGCTAAGGAGGCCTGCTCCTTAGCTCAGTTCTTTAAGTGGCTGCTTCAACAAAGCAGTCAGGCTCAGGTTGCTGTGGTTCAATCCCTACAACTCAAGCCAGCCAAACCTGCCCTCAAGGCATTCGGAGCAAAAAAAACAAACAAAAAAACCTTCTGCCATTATCTTGGGTAGATGGTTGTTAAAAGAAGGGATTGGTGAATGAAAGCAAGAGGCAGGAAAAAGAATACTGTGGGACTTTCCTGCTTCAAGGTTGTATATGGTTAGATTTTTGGACTTATGTGTAAACATAAGTATATAATTCTTTATGCCTATTTTAAAAATATATTCCAATTTTTAAATGTTTTTTCATCATATTCTGTGGGGACTTAAAGTTCAACATATCAATACTTAATAAAGGGGCTAGGGAGATGGCCCAGTAGGATAAGTGCTTAACTGGCAAATGCAAGGATCTGAGTTCAATCCCTGGTTCCACAAAAAAAAAAAAAAAAAAACTTAATGAAAAATACCTGTTCCATGTTATGCCTAAGATGTTTGATATTCAGACAGATAGTGAGGTTAAGCTTAACAGTCTAGCTTGTATGGTAATAA
>NW_004524685.1:4256887-4271604 GCF_000260255.1 Octodon degus | reverse complement strand
TTCTACAATCTGAGGTACAGGATCTCAGGATAAATCCTGAGGGGATTCCACTGACCTTATCAGACTCAAAAGCTACAACTCTTATTGCATGGGTCCTGCTTTACCTTGGTCTTAATCATCTAGCAGAAAAGTATAAAAACGAAATATAAGAAGTGAAGCCATGCTGTTATGTTGAGCTGTAGGGGACTCAGGTCAACAATTTCTGGCATTGCCAGTGAAGTGGAAGACCCAATACTATTATGGGCTACTGGACTCTTTTAGAATATTTTGCTGAGTTTACACACCTATAATATTCAAATAACAAAACTTAACCAAAAAAGGGGATACAGATGAATGCCCATTTTGTATCTGTGTATCCAGAGTGGTTAGGATAGATATATAGTTACATTCTCTTAATGAATAGAGGGATTTGTTCTAATGGTGTTTGTAAATAGGATATCATGTCTGCATCTTATACAGCAATTAACCACTAGGAAGAATGTATGCGATGTTTTAATTATTGAAACTGTCCTACCAATTTGATTTGAAACTGTCTCATTGCTATTTGTTTCTCAATAAAATTATGGAAAAAAAAAAGACAGCTGAGAGCTCAAGGGTGTTTCAAGACATTTTAGCCTCTGGGCAGTAGCATTCTAGCATTTTCTCTCAAGATTTTTCCAACATGGAAAAAAATTCCACCAAACCATAACTCACAGCTGGGCATGAGGGTGCATGCCTACAATCCCAGCATTCAGAAGGCCAACAGGAGGGTCATTGCAAGTTTGAGATGAGCCTGAGTTATCAAGTGAGTTCAAAGCCAGCCGGAACTGCAGAGCAAAACCCTGTCTCCAAAAGACAAAAGACAAAAACAGACCATAATTCACTTGCAACACTAAACTTCCTCTAGCTAAACTATGGCCTTTGCCAAGAGCTTGAATTGGGGCAAAGGCTTTAGCCTTATTGTACCTCAGGGGTTCACCTTTAAGAGAATGCAGCAAAAGTTACCTAAGTGATATGTGTCAAGTGCTTAGAACAGAAAAGTCTGACTCAAAGCAAATGTCCAACAAGTATAGGCCATAATTATTTTACTCCTCATATTGGAAGTGTCAGTGAAGCTGCTTGGCCTGTTATTTAAATAACAAGCAGATTATTTATAGAAATTGGTTCCAGAAGTGACATGTTGGCTGTTGTTGGTTAATGATTTTGACATTAACATGATATTAAGAAAGTTAACAGTGTGACCACAAAGATTGAACTTTGGTGGCCTTTCACAAGAGTTGCTAATGAATTTTTGGGTTTATTTCTATTTACTGAACAGTTGTTATTCCTGGACTTACTGTTTACTGACTGTCAGGCATGAGGATGCAAAGATTCCTGAGAGGGAACAACAATGTATTATTCATTTAATATAATAAATACCCAGAAAGTGCAAGTCACCACAGAGCATAAAATGATGCATTAAGCCCTTCAGTCTAGTGGGTGAGATAAACTGGGTGAAAATCTTAGAGACAAAAGGCAGAAGACGATACATGCTACAAAGAGGCAAGGTCGGTAGGAATGAACACTTTCTGATGGCTTTTGCTGTTGGTGGATTGATTGTGTCAATTTGAGTAAACAGCACTCAACTCAATTGGCTCAGCATAGTTCTGGGGTGTGAAGGCCCCACCCAGGGAGCATTATTGCCAGAACGGTATAAAAGGAAAACAAGGAAGGAAGGAAGGATTGCTTAACGTTCTTTCAGAGGCACTCCAGTCTTCCTTTCACCTTGGACATCATCTGGTTTTCAATCCTTCAGCTTCCTGATACGAGTTCCAAAGGGACACTGAATGGAGCTTCAGGCCTTCAACTGGACCCTTTGGTTCCCAGTGCATAGAGAGACCTTCTGCGCTGTTCCACACTTGACTCTGTGGGCAGTCATTGGAAGCCAATGTGTAAATTCTTACTTATTTGTATATCTTGCATTGTATCTTTCTTTTTTATTTTAAATAAAACAATTTATTATTCAGTTATAATTAGTCAAGTCTATTTTTCTACATAACTTGCAAATTTTTCCACATCAAATATTTTCGTCATTTGCTTCTGTTCATGTTTTTTTGACCACTGTCTTCATTGTTCCTTCTATAACATTGCCACACCATACCTGAGACAATGAAGTATTTTTAACAATTGCCAAAGGACTTGTACATTCATTCGTAGCTATCTTATTACATGCAATTTTCTTCAGTTATCGTCTATGATAAGTTCTTGAAAAATATTGTTCACAACCTTCATACATCTTCAAGATGCATAAACTTTGTTGTACCTTGAACTGCAATTGTGTCAATTTGAGTTGGGACAGACCCCCGGGTGCTACCCCCACCCTGAGGATGTGGCTGACGGCAACCCGCTTGCCTTACTGCTTCGGAGATTGTGCAGACAAGATGTATCTTTCTCTAGTAAACACTTTTTATGTTCCTGATGGATTATCCTAGGAGGCACCCCACCCTAGGTGTTTAAAGGATGGAGCCCTGAAACCCAACTGGGGAGATCAAGAAGAAGTTGCTAGAAGTGAGGGCAATACAATTAAATCTTGAAAAGCACTACTTCTGGAGCATTTTGCTTAACCTTGATAATACAGTCCACATGTCTAAGGGCTTTTTATAAAGATGCATGATACAAAGATATTTTGAAGAAAACATCTGATCTAATAATATTCTCTATTGAACACTATCAACTGATTACAAATTAGAACTATTACTAATCCAAGGAAGAATCCAGATGTTGCCTCAAAATGAACAATTTTCCATTCCATCGTCAGATCTGGACCACCTTGCCTACACCTCCATTCCAACTCCCCTGCTCCTTAAACATCCTTCCTTTCCTATGTGTCACTGGGAAGCACGTCTACAGCATGCCCCGGGATCCTGTTCTCAATTATTGATTGTGTAATTTATTGATAAAGCGAGGCCAAATATGAGTAAGAAGAAAACCCTAATTAGAAATGAAGTACTCAGTGTCCCAACAAGAAAAATTCCAGGACTTCAAAAATAGAAAATCAGTGATGCATAGTTTCTTCTGTCACTGAAGAAATCAGCCCAGTGCTAATAAGCCAGAAAATGGACTAAACAGATGGGGCAACATTAGCAGTGGCACAGAATGAGCACCTATGGAGAGACAGAATCGTTCACAACCAAAAAATGTCTCGCATATGCTAAGTCCCTTTGTGTTCCACATGAGTTACAGAAGATCCATAGGAGAAACGAACGAATAGGAGAACAGCCACTGAGAGAGAACACAGCAGACTATGGGGACAGCCAAAAAGATAGAGCTATTTTCTCACTCAGTCCATCAGCCAACTTAATTAAATAGCTCACTTGACTACATTATTATTATGATGATTAATTATTGAGTTTGTTATATGAGTAAAGCAGTCAAGATAATAACTTTGAGTACAGTGAATTCAGTTCAATTCTGATCAATTTGTCCTAAATTCTGATAAATATGCCATCTTTAAAATCACACAGGGATCATTCCAACAGCATGCCTGTCTACGTGTTCTGACTACATTTATCTGATCATACGTATTTATTTCAAGTTGATCACCAACAGGACATGTTCTCCATTCTTATAAGAGAAAATCAAAGGCTCAGATATTTAAGTGTCTTTGAAGATTACAGGGCAGAAAACTCAGTTTTCTGTCTGTGAGTTTCTAGATGATCCTTACCAGAGCTCTTACCAGACCTCTGTTTTCTAATTAGTGTAACATATGACAAAACACACACGCGTGCGCGCACACACACACACACACACACACACACACATACATGCCCTACCCTGAGAGATAATAGACCCAACAGGAGGCTCTTATATTTGTAAGAACCAGTACTGGAGAAGAGCAGACACAGCTTCTGAGAGACAGCGTAACAAGTTGCTATTTATAGGCCGTCTTCCATCTGATGTTCCACTGATGTGAACTCAGGGTCTTTCTCTGCCAGTGAATAATTTTAGGGAATGAGCTTCCCGGTGAGCTCACAGCTTAACACTGCTTGTATCACCATCTTGAGTCAGCAGCGGATAATGCCATGCAAAAGAAACTAATTTTAGTCACTCGGTGAGATCCTTGTAAACACTCCACAGTGACTCTTAAAAGGCAGCGTGAACTTGCTCGCTGCTTCATTTCCTGGGCCCAGTAATCCACAAGGGGTATTTTTAGGTGACGACATCTCCTAGGACATGGCTTGTTGAGCTTCTCAGCTTCAGAACAAGCACTTGAAAGTTCTGCCACAGATTCCAAAGTGAGAAGGCTTTCTATTCAGATGGATCCAGTAGAGTAATTAACAAAAGACATGGAAACATAAGTGTGTCGTCCTCACTACAGGACAAAACGCTGCCCACCTTACTGTAATTCCAACAACACTGTCCATGAGCCTCAGCCAAAGTTCACAGAGGGAGAGGCGAGAAGGGCGAAATGCTAATTGATGGCTGTCCCTCTTGCTCACACTGTACACTAGTTTTTTGGGGGGTTTTGTGGGGGAGTTGTTTTGGTTTTTCCTTTGTGGTACTTGAGATTGACCTGATTGATCTATGGCCTCGGGCGTGCTAGGCAAGGACAACACTGAGGACATCACGAGGCCTCCTGCTATTCAGTGAGCACGAACTGGTCCCTTGGTTTCTGAATCAGCCCTTGGCTTAGGCACGCACTCCTGGATTCTGAGTTACATTTCATTAACTACCAGTCACATGCTAAATAAGCATTATCTGTAATTTACTTAGGGTCTTATGGGTCACTGAGAAAGAATAGGACCTGATGACAAACTTCACTGGTCAGAGATTCCACATCAGGTGTGTCATCACAGCCTGCAACCGCTGGCCGAGAACTCCCATTTCATGGAGTGAGAACTGAATGTAAGACTTTGCACTAGAGTTTTAGGTTTCTGAAAAAAGTTGGGGTAGCTGTATTTATTAAGCAATGTGGGAGTCAGGTTTGGTGGTGCCTACATGGAAATTAAGGTGACCGAGACAGGTGTGGGGGTACACACCCATGCTCCGAACACTGCGGGAAGCTGAGGCAGAGGATCACAGGCTCTGGTCCTACTTGGACAACTAAGGAAGACCTTGTCTTAAAATGAAAGATAAAAATGACTAGAGATGTGGCTTAATGGTGGAGTCCCCTAGGTTAATCCTCAGTACTGAGAAAGGAAGAAAGGAAGAATGAATGAGTGAGCGAGAAAGAGACAAAGAGGAGAGAGAGACAGACAGGCAGACAGATAGACAGAGACAGAGACAGAGACAGAGACAGAGACAGAGACAGAGACAGAGACAGAGACAAAGACAGACAGTGGAAGGTCCAAGTTGAGAGAAGGGAGTAAGAATTCTAAGCAAAATAAAAACCTTCAAGTTGGCAGTTAGTGAATATCCTAGCAGCTAGGAAGTGCATGAAAGTTTGTTAAAAGAAAGAAAGTTAGGTTCTTAGCTTTTGTTTTCTCTTTTCTGAACACTTTTAACCCTAGAATAGTTGATATCTATTCTTAATCTAAAAAGAGAATTTCAAGCCAAGTGCATGTGAAACAAAGTCAAGAGGGGAAGAAGGAAGGAGAAAAGAGACAGCAAAGGAAATACTAACAGGTGAAAAGAGGGAAAATGGTGTGTCCTGTAATTATTTTTATAGGAAAGGCAGCTAATCAGAGTTTGAGGGTAGAATTTCTATTTCTTGAATTCATTAAAAGTAATTTTGAAAGTCTTAGATTTAGTGGGGGACAAGACTTTGCTAAAAGGAAACTTCATTCAAATGTCTCTTTCCAAGGAAAGCACACATCATACCAAGATCTACAACCTATGTGTGGCTTCGCTGTGCTGGTGGAAACTCGGGCTCCATGAAGGATTCTCCTTAACCAAGGAGCCCTGTGTCCTTGGCTACCCCTCTAGAGCGAGTCTGCTGAGCTCCCAGCGAGGACAGGGAGGCTTTCAGAGGCCAGCGGAGGCGCCGACCCTGCCTGTCTGCTAAGGGGAAGCTTGTGCAGTGGTCTCTGTGAACCATGCCGGCCCTGTTCTTGCAGGAGCCTAAGAAACCAGCCTTTTGAGGAACGTTGTGTTAAGGAATGCTTGGAATGTTTTGAGCCCTGAGAATTTCCGGGAAGCTTATGTGGTCCACGGTGTAGAAAGGCCAAAGTAGTATTACAATGTTAAGCAAGACTGGTTCAGATCAGAGAGAGATTCAGGAAGAAATCATTAAGCTTAGGGGTAGGATTGTCTCTTCTCAAGTATTAACTGAGGTTTCAAAATGTGTTTCAGAATCCCAGCTGCATCTCAGAGGCTTGCTACTAGACCACAAGCATTAAATAGGCTACAGACTTAGACAACAACTATCTGCACTTCCTTCATCCCAGCCTGTGAGAATTTCAGCATAATTACAACCATCGTTTTACAACATTCACAAATGGTATGGTACTTGCTTAGCATGTGTAAGGCCATGGGTTCAATCTCCAGTATTCTCAAATAAACAAAATAATAAAAAAACCAAATAAATCAATAAAATGTTCCCCCAAATTTTTATGTGTATGAAAGATGACTGGGTCACAAGTACTCTACTCATTAGTGGACAAATTCAGTAGCTGGAAGTGCTGCCAGAGGTGGTCCCTGGGGTCGTGACCTGGAAGGGTGTATTCCTGTTTCAGTCCCTTCTCTTCTCTCTCTGGTTCCTGAGTTCCACTGGTCAAACATGTTTCCTCCACCGCACCCTTCTGCTGTCCCATTTCTGCCTTGGAGCAGAAACCATGGATTGAAAGTCCCAGCCAAAATAAATAAATCTTTCCTCCTTTAAGTTGCAGGCACCAGGTATTTTGTTCCAGTAATTAGGAAAGTGACTAAGGCACCCTCTAAATAACTTCATAGTTTATGAAACAAAATAAGCTATTATAGTACAGAATATGGAAATGTATTTGAAGAGATTCTAGGAAATTAAAAAATGCTAATAAAAACGACCTTTGATTTTGGTTAGTTATAATCATTATGTTATTTTCTTGAGATTATTAACTTTTTAAAGAAGAGAGTAGTCATGTAACTCCTTTTCTTAAAAAAATAGTATTTATCATTCTTTTCAAGCTTAAAAATTAAGCTATCTCCTTCCTTCAGGCTTTGCATACCTCACCTTCAAATTTTTATACAAAAAATGATGGTATTGAATACAGAATCAAGAGTCAAGACCAGATTTTAGAAAGAGCTTGCTTTAGAATTTTATAAGAAGGAAACATCATTTTTTTTTTTTTTTTCTTTTTTTTTTTTTTTTTTTCAGAACCAGGGATTGAACTCAGGCCCTTGTGCTTGCCAGGTAAGCACTTATTCTATGGAGCCATCTCCTCAGCCCCTTAGAATTTTTTTTCCCTTAGAATTTTATAAAAAGGACACAGAAAGAATGAGAACAAATGCAGAGTTGGGCTTTGGATGCTCCATGATTTCTTTTTATTTTATTTTATTTTATTGAGAAACAAATATCAATGAGACTGTTTCCAAGCTGATTAATAGGACAGTTTCAATAATTAATACATTGCACATTGTTATCTTCTCAGTGGTCATCCACAGTACAAGAAGCAGCCAGGACATCCCGTCCAAACACTGCTACTACAAATCCTTCCTCTCACTGAACCAAGTGAAAGTAGTCGTACATCTATCCTGACTATTCTGGACATACAAATACAAAATAGTCCTTCCTCTGTGTGCCCCCTCTCCAGTTCAGTCCTGTGAGAGATGGGTACTCCACTAGCATCTAAATATTATAGGTGGGCTGGAGAGATGGCTCAGTGGTCTAAAGCACCTACTTGGAACAAGCTTGGCAAAGCACAGGGACCGCGGTTCGATCCCCCAGCACCACATGCCAGCCAGCCGCGCCCCCTGGTGGGCTGAGCTGGCCACACACACACAATAAATGTAAATAAATAAATAAATAAATAAATAAATATTATAGGTGCTTGAATTCCTTCCGTGATTCCTTAAAACTGATGTGAATATTTTACTTGTTAAGATAGGATCAGAAATTAATTACCAAAAAAGGTAATTAATTCTTTAATAGAATCATTGTAGTGACCATACTTGTTAAAATAAAGATCCGCTCTGTAATGTGAATACTGATTCCTCAATTAGAGGCTGTCACTCATCAACAAGGATGGGCCAGTCAGAACCATTAAGATAAAGACAATAAGAAGGCAATTTTTGAAATAGACTATGTATTCTATTTCTATATCTGGCTTCCAAGTTTTGATTTTTGTTTATCAAATTGAATTAAATAGACCCCTACCTGTACTTTTTCTTGATGGTATATGGGGGGGATATCTTTTTATTTTTCAGTACAGGGTCTACAGGGTCTCACTATGTAAATCGGATTTGTAGTAGTCCACCTGTGTTCAGCCTCCCACGAGCTGGGATTACAGGCACACGCTAACATGCCCAGTCTCAATCGATGACTCAGTGCATCCCCAGGGCAGGGCCAGTACAACAGGCCAGGGATCAAACCCCCAGCCCCTGCGTCTGCATGGGACATCTGTTTGAAAACCCCAAGTATAACAATATATAGTCCCTGGACAACAAGACAGATAGACATTCCTGACATGAGTCACACTGAAGATCTCCTCAGAGGAATCTTGGGTGAAGGGACTGTACAAACTTTTCCTTCATTCTCAGTAGGGAACACCACATACAACTCTCCGGCCTGCTCCCACTTAGCTTTCTCTGTGTCACTTCTTCTGACTTGTCCAGCACACCCCCTCCTGAGTGCCTGTTGACTTCTGTCTCCCTCGATAGCCTCTGCGTGACAGAGGAGAGGCAGGTGTTTATCAGTGTCCGCTGAATTCTTGACTCAGCACAGTGAAGTGGGCTTAGTTTCCGGGTCCACCACAATGTGTTGAGGGAAGGAATAGATAAGTGAAAGAATATTAAACTAATCCCTTACTTTGATTTGTAGCCCCATTCAAGAGTCAGCTTTCTCTACACCCAGCCCAGAGTGAAGCAAGTGCCAAGCGCTTTTCAGGAAACCCCCACCACTGAAGCTAGTGGCCTCTGGCCAGTACTTAAGTCCAGCCACTGCTCCACTGGGGGATTCTTGGGAGTTTCAAGGTGGAGAAAATCTTTAAAAGCTGGAAGCAGCAAGTCCAGCGGCATCCAGGGACTGAGAGCAAAAGCCAAATTCCGTTAAATCTTTTGCAGTAAGTATCTCACTGCTAAAATAAGGGGAAACAAGATAATCATTTTACTGGCAAGTTGTTATTGACAATATTGTCTGTTTATGAGCTTTCCAGAAATATTTGATCAACGAAGGCTGAATCCAAGAGGACCCTGTCCCCACTAATTGCCTTCAGGGACCAGGGAGGAGCACCTTAACCTGATGGACTCAAATGGTATTTTCCGTCCTAAGTATTTTTTTTTCCATAATTTTATTGAGAAACAAATAGCAATGAGACAGTTTCAAACCAAACTGGTAAGACAATTTCAATAATTAACACATTGCATACATTCTTCCTAGTGGTTAATTGCTGTACAAGATGCGGACTTGATATCCTATTTACAAACACCATTAGAACAAATCCCTCTATTCACATCCTAAGTATTTTTTGAACCACATGAAACTATGATTTTGGTAAGTCAAAATGGTCAAATAGTAGCAGTTTCACATAGTTCATTATATTACAGATTTAAATGTGCCACCCCATCACTAAAAACTAAATCCTGCTGACAAGAAGAAAGTCTGAATGGTAAATGAGGCCATTACAGCCTTTGGGGAGAGTTAAGGACCAAAGCGACATAAGGATGCACATTTTCTTGGAGGCAGTTCTTCTCAAAGTGTATTCCAAAGCATAAGGCAGTCCAACTCTAGGAGATGTCTTATGAGGAGAAAAAACACAGGACTGACTCAGGAAATGCTGCAAACTATGTCCCTTTCCTGGGGTTCCAAGATGCATACTAAGAATTGTAATAGTATAGCAAAGAATTTGAGTGGTTCTATAGTAAAATCAATTTAGGATGCTTAATCCAGGACATTCCAAATATGATAGGTTATATTTAGGTATGTGTTATGATTGAAAAATATGGTGGATGCTTAAAGGGCTTTAAAAAATATTTATTATAGAAGCCATATTGCCGTTAATTCCCCCCAAAATACTCAACCTTGTTTGAACTCACTTCTCTCTTTGTTCAGCTCACTTTCTAACACAGTGGTGGCAATCATTTTCCAGGTACTAGGGATGGCTGTTTTGTGGCTGCCTCCTCGATAGCCTGAATCCATTCAAAATGTTTACCTTTTGCAGTCATTTGGACTTTGGAGGAAGAGCAGAGTTGTGTGCTGCTAGCTCTGGCAGGTGAGGACATGCCACAACGTTACTACAAGCCTCCTTCCTGTTGCAGGGTGCGCAGCCGCAGCATTCACCATATTTGCTTACCACACTCTGAAAGGCACACAAGAGACTTCCAGAATTGCTTCAGAAAGTGGCAGGAACAAGGAGACAATTATGTTCAAATCAAGGGGCCTATTTTGAGGAGGAATTAATGACAATGTATCTTTTATTGTAATACATTTTTACAGTAAAACAAAATTTCACAACAAAATAATAGGAGAATAACAATAATTAATACATCATAACATCACACGTTATCTTTAAAGTAGTTGCTCAGGGTGCAAGCTAGGCATAAAATTTCTCCAATCAATATCAGCATAAACCTTTCTTTTCAATGAACTAAGAAACACTAATGGTATGACTGACTTGCAATTTTTCCCTTTTCCTTGTTGTCCTTTACTTTTTCACCCATCCTAGTTCCTTGTTCCTTTTGAACTCTTTCTTTCCATTTCACAATATCTATTGTATTTTAGACCTTATTTACTCCTTTAGTATCTCACACCAGGCAGACAATATGATGCTTTACACACGTGAGTCTGACTTATTTCACTGATGAATATGTATTAAGTTGCATCCATTTTCCTATGAAAGTCTCAAGTTTATCTTTCCTTATGGCTGAGTGGTAATCCATTGCATAAAAATACCACATCTTTTTATCTATTCCTCAACTGATGGTCATTTGGATGCTTTCCAAATGTGATACATTTTTTAACATATTAAAATTCCCCGTATACTTTGATCACCCCTATATACTTATTATCCCAGTTGACAGTTTGAGATTACCAGGAGATACTTCTGTCCTAGCATCCAGGTACATCTATACTCTTTTAAGTCCTGATTGCCGAGACCTGAATCCAGTCCACTTTCCAACCTATCCTACCATAGAGGCCATTGTCTAAGGTTCATTTCAACTCTTTTTAACTATTTCCTGTCTTTTTTTTTATTTTAGGAAAGGGTCTACAGGGTGTTCGGGGTCTCACTACTAGATCGGACTCACAGTGATCTGCCTGTTTACAGCCTCCCAAGAGCTGGGATTACAGGTGCCTGTGCCACCACACCCAGTCTTAATTGCTGTCTCAGTGCACCCCGGAGGTGGGTCTAGCACAGCAGGCCCGAGGATCGAACCCCACTATTTCCTAATCATAAGAAGAGGAGAGTCCCAGCATACTCCACATGACAATACACCAATGGCAAGCTGCAGATTTTATGTTCAATTCATACATTTTACCCAATGCCACCAGCCCACTGTTGTATTTTGGTAAATAATATTAGTGGTGATTTGAGGAATGGCAATATCTATCATTTATTACATATCTACTCTGTGCTTTCCATACTACATTGTGCCTTAACAACTCTTAAGTGTGTTACATTTCTTAAAAGGAGCCTAAGCTATGGATGCTTTGTCTTTATTTTCTAGACAGTCCTCAAACATATGTCTGTGGACCAAACTCCATCTCAGGGATTAAATGACATGAATTCCTATATTCTCTCTACTACATTAAAGCTGACACTTACATAGTGCTTAGCATGAGCCAGCTACCAGATTTTAACTGATTTAATTGATTATAAAATGACACGGACACTATTGTTATCTTTATTGTCTAACAGGAGACACAAGTTGAAGAAATTATGCCGCTAAAGTCATAGTTAGAAACAGCCAGGGTTGCAATCCATCCTAAGGCTGAACAGTAAGTAGTTCTACAGTCAAGAAAGCAATTGAATCATGTTTAATCCAGGACTTTCCAAATTTACTTGATTAGGGAAGCACTAATTGCAGCTAGGGCCTATAATTACAGTTAACTGTCTTGGCAAACATAGTTTGGAAATCACAGGGCCAACTTTCTCACTTTGATCTATCTAGCCTCTTCCAACCTAGAGTACAGGCCCTTTATTACTCTTCTAAAGCTTAGAAATCTTAGGAGCCCTGTAGTCTCTTTTTTCTGCCAGTGTCCTGGCTATAGAGGCCAGATGTTCAAAACTGCCCACTTATACTCTTGATTATCTCTAAAAGCCTTATGATGGAATCAAATCAATGTAACATGTTTGTAAACGTTAATGTAAAATAACTTGCTAGCAAACATATGCTATTTTTGCTTGCAGATCCACACAGAGAAAAGTAATCTCTTGTATTGTGAATAACTGAAAATACTAATACCCCCAGCAGTCCTTTGTACTATGAAGCTATGAATTATAGGGTGAGTAGCAAATGCTATGAAGGTCTTGTAGAAGAATTCCATTCAAATAAATCACTTTGATTTCACTACTGTTGAGATGGATGAATTCTAACATTTAATGACTGTTTCCTGTGGATCAAGCATCCTGTCATGTGCTTTACATAGATAATCTTATTGCACAATGAATTTGTGAGGCGATGCTATTGGTATTCTCACCAGAAGCAAGAAAAAAGGCACTAACAATTTAAGTAACTTTCCCAAGACCACACAGCTGTACAGCACGTGGTGGAGTCAGACTAGAAGGGGGAAAAGGGCAGCTTTTAAGTGTCCCCAGCTACTTTAGATGCTAACTCTGTGGCGAATGAACAAATTCAGCCATGAGCCCTAAATTTCTAACTAAGTGATCATTTGCTTTTTGAAAACCCTACATTAAAAGGTACATGACATCTACACATGATTATTCTTGGGGAACCTTCAAAATCTGTCAACTGGAAATAAGATTCCAGAGGGGAAACCCCAAAACCTTTAATTGCTCCAAGATGATATGTTGGTCTGGCAGATCTGGCTCATCTTAAAAGGAATTTTTGGAAGGTATAACTGACATTAAAGAAACATGATTCGAGTTCTTATCCTTATAAAATCATAGTTGTCTTTTCTAAGTTTGCTGAAAACTCTGTTTTGAAATCTCTGGCTGAGCTAGAGAAAACCAACACTGTACACATTTATGGGCATTTTATGCTTTTCTTTTCTTCACCAAAGAACTTCACAGTGTTTTTAGAGTTTTTAGCAAATCAAATCAAATCATCAACAATTATTTTCCAAATGGACTTGAGAGGGAAAAGCCACTTTATGTTCTAAAATAATTTATTTTACATGAACCTTTACAAATATACCACAATGATTTTGTCATAAGACTTTAAGAGAGACTCAAGGTAATATTAAGAAATTTCCGAACCTGAACTTAGATTCAGATGGTTTATTATTTTCTTAAAAGGGAAAAAAACTACAGGTGGATTTTTTTTTTGAGGTAAGAGAGATCAAAACAAAAGATAAAAATGGCAATTTAATGAGAAATAGAGACAGTCTTGAGACTGTCTTTAAACAAACCTTTTTCCCCCATAATTTTATTGATAAACAAATAGCGATGAGACAGTTTCAAACCAAATTGGTAGGACGGTTTCAATAATTAACACATTGCATACATTCTTCCTAGTGGTTATTTGCTGTACAAGATGTGGACATGATATCCTATTTACAAACTGTATTAGAACAAATTCCTCTATTCATTAAGGGAATGTAACTAAATATCTATCCTAACCATTTTGAATACACAGACACAAGATGGACATTCATCTGTATCCCCTTTTTTGTTTAGTTTTGTTATTTGAATATTATATGTGGGTTAACTCAGCAAAATATTCTAAAAGAGTCCAGTAGTCCAAGGAAAAAAAATAGAATTAAAAGTTTTTTTGTAAACTTTTTTTAGGTCTTTTTGACACAGGGTCTCACTATGCAGTTCAGGCTGTTATTGAGTTCACTTTGTACCCAGGTTGGTCTCGAACTCCCAACGATCCTCCTTCCTCAGCTTGGACTGCTGGAATTATAGGCATGCATCATTAGGCCCAGCAGAGTTAATGATTTTAAGAGGCAATACAGCAAGTCAAGAACAAAGACTCCAAATCCCAAGCCCACATTCACTTGCTTAGGTATGTGACCTTGAGCAAAGTACCTCTTCTGCCTGTACTTGGCTCCTTCCTATTTTAATGGGGTTGCTAATAGGACTTGCTTCATAAGGTTATCAGCTATAATAATTAAATAAAATAACTTATAATAATTAAATAAACAACCTTAGCACAATGTCTCGTAAATGCCCATTAACAGTTTGGATCCCAAATATCTTGTAAAGATGCACTTGCTTAAGGTTTTGTCACCAGCCAGTGGTGGTGGTGGTGCTGGTGGAAGGCCACTGCACCTCTAATGGATGCACTTGGGAGGAAGTGGAAGGAAGCTAGGTTGTTGGAGGCACGTTCTAGAAGGAGACAGAGGGCTCCAGGTTTCACTTTCTCTCTCCCCCACTTGTTTTACTATCTTTCTTTATCCCTGCTTCTTTCTCATTTTCTTCTTCTTCTTCTTCTTCTTCTTCTTCTTCTTCTTCTTCTTCTTCTTCTTCTTCTTCTTCTTCTTCTTCTTCTTCTTCTTCTTCTTC
>NW_004524685.1:4253942-4256692 GCF_000260255.1 Octodon degus | reverse complement strand
TCTTTGTCCTCCTCCTCCTTCTCCTCCTCCTCTGCCATGAGGTGAACAGTTTTCCTTTTTATTCACTCCCACCACCACTAGAGCCACAGGCCCAAAGCAACCAGGCCAATGGACCATGGCTTGAAGTCTCTGAAACTATGAACTTAATAAACCATTTCTCCTTATAAGTTTCTTTTCTCAGGTATTTTGCCACAGGGGAGGAAAGCTAGCAAAGTGCTCACTAGCTCTTAGTTACTGTTAGCACAGTGCTCAAAAGCACAAAGTTTCATTGTATAATAAAGTGTATCTGAATGGATATGGACAAAATAACTTAAACAAAAGTAAATTAAGAAGGTAAATTTAAAAAATAAGAATGACATAGATCCACTGCTAAGATATGAATAATAGAGTTGACACTCATAGAAACTTAGAAAATACTGAGTGAATAAATCAACCAATCAATGAATGGATCAATGTGTAGTTACAGAAAGAAAAGTTCACTCTTAGAGCTGGTGAGATAGCTCAGTGAATGAAGCGCCTGCTTAGGCAAGTGCAGGGACTGGGGTTCGATCCTCCTCAGTACCACATGCCAGGCTGGCCTCACTCCCAAGCCAGCTACTGAGTCAGGGCTTGATGGCACATGCTTGTAATCCCAGAGCTGAGGAGGCTGAAAGTGGGAGGATCACTAAGAGTTCAATCTTTGCAGTGAGACCCTATATCAAATACACTGAAAAAAAGAGAAAAAGAAAAGTTCACTCTTAGAAAAGATAAATTCATTATCTTCTGCAGGCTCCTTAGATGCCTCTAATCCATCTGTGATAGAGAAGATATCCACCATTCCTCAGAACAGGCTTGTTATACCTTGTATAGAATCTCTGTTCAGAGCAATACATTTTTCACTTTTTCCAAAACTAGTCTAAGACTTACCCAAGAAGACTTATCAACAACTCTAAATCCTGTCAACATCATATCAGGAGAAAATAATATTCAAAGATAAAGTTATAATTAATATATCCTCTCCACCTAAACAGTATGATTTGAAGTACATGAATGTTGTGTAAAAATGTGAATATAGAATAAAAAGCTGACTAAATGAGAAAGAGGTGTGTTGAGTGAGGGAGTGTGGAGAGACAGCAGGTACATCAATTATTTCCCTGACACAGGGGAGGTGTCATTATCCTGGGTTCCTTCAGTTCACTTATGTACCTTCAGAAATTACTTTCGGATTCTTTCCAATGCTGACCCATGAGCAAATCACAAACACATTTGACAACAATATGTTCCCCTTGCGTAAATGTCTCTTCTAGGCCACATACATAATTAAAATCTTGTTGACTCAGGAATAACGGCTCAGAACTGAATGTCCAAACTCTGTAACTTGCTTCCTTTTCTAACCAGACAGCATAGCTGCCAAGATCTTCTGGGCCCTCTGCCTCTTTTCTCGGAGCATAATTATTATGCATTACATATAGATAGCATATATTTGATTTGCCAAAGCCTGCCAGAAAAGGTTCCTGTGACTACTTATTTGAACTTTGTTGTATACACACGTGACCGAGAAATACAATGTACCAAAGGAAACAAAAACAAGGAGGAGGGGCAGGAGTGGATGGACTTAAATTCTTTTTTTCCACGTCATGGAAGTCTTAAGGGGAAGCAATCTAGGTATTGCTTTGCAAAGCAAAGCTCATTTAAGATGAAAGATGATTTTTTAAAAATTGGTAATGCCATTATACAACATACATCTTTGACTTCCAACATTTGAAATGAGGAAATAGATTTTAAAAGATCTTCAAAATATATATGAGGCATAAAATAAAGCACTTTGGATTTCCTTCACCTTTGGGCAGCAGCAGATTTAAACCAGACGTGAAAATCTATCCTATTTTGAAGACCTCTAGAGAATGAGGTTGCACAATGTTCCCTGGGAAGTTGTTCCAATATTCCTCCCGGTCGTAAAACTTACATTCTAACCTAAATCCCTCACAGCCCATTTGCTTTGCTCTGCTTCAGTAGGGTTGAAGACTCGTCATTTGTGTACCAAACCAACATTAGGAGACTATTCTCAGTGCGGTGTAATGTTTTCTTCAGCAGTGGAAATTAAACCCACAGTGCACTGTTGCCTGGATGTCTTCTATTCCTTTAAAAATATTTAGATGTGACATTGGCTCTTTTTCCATTTTCTGACACTCCTCCATTCTTCCACCAATTTCCAAAGAGAGTTTTTCATCTTTTGAAGCTTTCGCCCAATGACTTTAGTAGGTACCTGTGCAAACCACAATATTGCAAATTTTAGGGCTGGCCAAATAGCTCAGCAGATTAAAGCCCCTGCAAGTAGGTGCAGGGGCCAGGGGTTTGATCTCCAGGCCTGCTGTGCCGGCCCTGCACCTGGGGCATACTGAAACGGCAATTGAGACTGGGGTGGTGGTGTGTGCCTGTAATCCCAGCTCTTGGGAGGCTGTAAACAGGTGGATCACTGTGAGTCTGATCTAGTAGTGAGACCGTAAACACTCTGTAGACCCTTCCTTAAAATACAAAAAAAAAATTTAGTATGTCTAGTTAATTAGTTTTGAGAGATCCTTTCTTACCTTTTCACTAGCTGCACCAGCGTCTTCAAGATCTGAAACTCTGTCTTCACTTTCACTTAAACGGTTTTGCAAGCTTGTGATTGAGAACTTAAAGTTCCTCTATATCTCTTTAACTCTGCTTCATGCGATCTATTTCTTTCCTGTATTGATCATTCAAGGAATCTGTCATTTATCTCTTCTACT
>NW_004524685.1:4252101-4252952 GCF_000260255.1 Octodon degus | reverse complement strand
GGCAAGTCCCGCAGGCTCAGGGTAGCAGGAAGCTCTCCCACACACTCACTGGGGCCTGGGCTAGAACTGGATCTTGTTAATTATTTTTAATTAAAAAGTTTTCTATTGTGTTCAGCTTTCTAACATATCTCAGAACAACAATGAAGATCAAACTTTGGTAGGCATTAGAGAACTACTGAGGCTTTAAAAAACTACATGTGCAAGTCTTGACCTAGATTTACTAAATTGTCATCTATAATGCCCTGGCATATTTTAGTTGTTCTCATTTAAAAGTCTTCATTTGGGATTAGGGAGATAGTTTGGCAGACATAAGTGCCTGCGTAGCAAACACAAGGTCCTGAATTTAATCCCCAGTACCATAATGAATAAATAAATACATAAATGTCTCCATTTGATTTGGCTAATGAGTACATTTAAAATAGTTATCAAAACTGTTTTTTAAAATAAAAAAATAAAACAAATGAAACAAAAACCAGTACACAGACAAGTCTGTTCCCTGTCTCTTTGGTAAAGCCAATTCTGCTCCTATACTTAGAAGTGATATCATAATAGAATCAGGCATTTAGTTCTGTGCTGAATGTAGAGATCATAATATCCATTATCAGGAAAATCAAAGCCAAATAATTTATTCCCACAGTAGAACTGAATGCATCGCAAACAAGCTATTGATATATAATACATTATCACATGAAAATGTGCAACTTTATTCCATTGGCCCAGGAGAACATGTCATGGCAAGAGAACTCTGAGATCCCTCCTCCTCCACTGGGGGGACTCAGGACCCAGAGACCTGAGGTAACACCTGTAACACAGTAGGATCCTGGCTAACAATGGACAGGTGGGACTAGAGG
>NW_004524685.1:4250219-4251791 GCF_000260255.1 Octodon degus | reverse complement strand
CTTCTCTTCCTTTCTAAATCACTAGGGAGAATGCCAGCCACAGAAAAACAATCTCATTACCCAAATCCAGAGTGAAAGATCAGACCAAAACCCAGCAAACATCCACCTTCAATCTTGGCTAGCGTACACATTTCTAGGACCAAATGTGGATCTACCACAGAACTATAGACACTAGAGGAATTTCACTACTTCCATTTTTTCTGTCTGATTAGTTTTCCTCTTGGTATTCTTCATGATTAGTGTTTTGTTTTGTCTGTTTTTGTTGTTTGTTTCTTTGTTTTCCCTTTTTTTTCTTCTTGTTTTTTCTCTGTTCTGTTTTGACTTCTTTTGCTTTTCTGTTTGTTGTTGTTGGGTTTTTTTTGGTGTGTGAGGATATTTTTGTTTACTTGATTTTTTTCTTTTCTTTCTTTCCCTTTTTTGCTTCCTTTTTTTATGTATTTAATGTAGGGTCTACAGGGTCTCATTGCATAGATAGGACTTGGAGTGATCCTCCTGTTTTCAGTCTCCCAAGCACTGGGATTACAGGCACGCATCACCACACCCAGTCTCAATCTCCATCTCAGTGTGCCCTGGGGGCGGGGCCCACACTGCATACTGGGTATTGAACCCCAGCCTTTGTGCTCTGCCTAAGCACTTTCTTTAATCCACTGAGCTATCTCTTCTTCCTTCTTTTCTCTCTCATTCATGATTTAAATCTCTAATTTTTTTCTTGTTTTATTCTATTTGTTCTTTTCCTATTTTTTGTTAACTATCTCGCTTGACTTTATAATACTTTCATGTGAGTAAACATTGCCTCTTCTCTTTCTGGTTCACTTCAAAAATCCTAGGCCTTCTCCTTCTATCTATCTCTCCTATGTTCTACAATTACCCAAAATCTGAATAATCATTCTGTGCCCTCCAACCATGTTCCTATTATATTTAATCTCATTTATTTCTGTATTCTGTCCCCTATCCTGTTGAAATCCTTCCATAACAGAGGAGGATTTACTCACTCTAGTAAGTGGCAAATTATTGCATACAAGCTCCTGGTGTAAGTTGGATTATGTATATATATCTAGACTTTCCCTCTATGGTTATAGATACCAGACTGATATTTGTTACAGTTTGTCAATAGCCAGGCTGTGTGAGTCCATTTTTATTGACAATTGAACTACTTTAACCAGGATATCATACATATTATAACCAATTTGTCCTCCCTGTATGACAACACTGTGATTATAAGGGGTCATAACCATCATTATAGTCTGGAACCAAAGAGATGAGCCCTAAGTCAAATAGTTAACAACTCCCTTTTCTTATATTGGGAAGGTACATTCTTAGGGTAGACCTAAAAACCAAGAACCACCTATATCTAGAAGACATCTGAAGGAACAGACATCTCCTAGGAAAGTTGACACTACTGATAAGGCTATATAACATAAGAAATCTACAAGCATCACACAGAAAATGAAATAAATAGAAAATAAAAGATAAGCAGAATTTAAAAAGAAAGTTATCTTAAATATAAAAAGAGACCACAAAAAATCAATCTAACAGCTACAGGAAAGAGCAAAGAACAAAATAAGATTGACA
>NW_004524685.1:4245318-4249909 GCF_000260255.1 Octodon degus | reverse complement strand
GCATATAGAACTCTAAATAGCTATGACCAAAATAAATGTACACTTAGGCATATAATCAAGATTTCCAGAAACTCATCACAAGAACAAAATATTAAAGCAGCTAGAGAAAAAAAAATCACCTATTAAGGAAAGCCCATCATAATTACAGCAGACTTCTCAACACAAGCTATCAAATTGAGGAGAACTTGTAGTGAGGTATTTTAGGCCTAAAGGAAAGCAATCTTTAACCCAGATTGATGTACTTATAAAATCATCAGTCTAACTGATGGAGAAATAAGATACTTACATGCCAAACAACAACTGAAAAAAATTATAACCACCAAACCAGCTCTACAGAATGTTCTGAAGGATATATTAGAATGAGATAGGACTACAAATGCATGAATACCAATAGAAAGAAGCCACCAGGCAGGGCAACCAATTAAACAAAGGAGAGAAACAGGGAATAAAAAACAGGTAAATAATATGAAAAAGTAAAGCCAATGCATATCATCAATGTTATCATCATCAATGTAAATGGTCTCAACTTACCAATAAAAAGACATGGATAGGCAGAATAGATCAAGAAGCAAGATCCAACAATATGCTGCACTCAAGAAACACATTTAATCCAATAGGAAATTCACAGACTAAAAGTCAAAGGATGGAAAACAGTTCTCCATGCCACAGGAACCCAGAAAACAACAGGGGCAGCTATTCGATTTGCAGACAATGCAAATTTTAAGACAAAACTGATCAAAAGAGACAAAGAAAGTCACTACATACTTATTAAAGGATAACTCTAAAAACAGAAAACAATCATTATTTATGCACCAAATACAAGTCCACCTAACTACATAAAATCAATATTAACAGCCACAAAAAGCAAACAGGCATTAACATAATTATAGTGGGAGATTTTAATACCCCACTCACATCGACTAGACAATATATCAACAAAGAGATATTAGAATTAAATCAAGCCTATGAACAAGTGGACTTGGTAGAAAGATTGAGTGTTTTACCTTAAAACATCAGAATATAAATGTTACTTAGCTGAACATGGGACATTCTCCAAAGTAGACCATATATTAGCTGATAAAATATGTTTAAGTAAATGTAGAGGAACTGAAGTCATCCTAGGCATACTCTCTGAACATAGCAATGAAACTGGAAATCAATAGGGGCCTGGGGAGATGGCTCAGTGGAATAAATGATTCCCTGGCAAGCACAAGGGCCTGAGTTCAATCCCCAGTTCCACAAAAAAAACCCAACCAATGAAGAAAATCAGAAAAACTACATTAACACATGGAAATTAAACAACACCTCCTTATTTTCTACTGGTGAACACTGTGAAGGAAACATGGTCAGTCTGTCTTCCAACTGCCACCATGTCTAAGTGTTCTAAGGAGCCTGACAAGCTGGAGAAGCTCTTCTTCAGAAGGCTGAGCTTCAAAATAATTGATGAGAGTCTGAGAAGCCACTTTGAGCAGTGGGAAGCACTCACAGATTGTGTAATAATGAGAGATTGAAAGATCCTTTTTTTTTTTTTGGTGGAACCAGGGATTGAACTCAGGCCTGTGCACTTGCCAGGCAAGCACTTATTCTACTGAGTTATCCCCTCAGCCCCAATAATGAGAGATCCAAACACCAAGTGTTCTAGGGTCTTTGGGTTTGTCACTTACGCCACTGTAGAGGAGATGAATGCAGAGCCACATGAAGTGGATAGAAGAGTTATGGAACCAAAAAGAACTGTCTCAAGAGAAGATTCTCAAAGACCAGGTGTTCACTTAATAGTGAAGAGGTCCTTATTGGTGGCACTAAAGAAGATACTGAAGAACATAACATACGATATTATTTTAAAGAATATTAAAAAATAGAAGTAATTGAAATCATGACTGACTGAGGCAGTAGAAAGAAGAAGGTCTTTGCTTTTGTAACCATTGATGGCCATGGTTCTGTGGATTGTCATTCAGAACTACACTGTGGATGGCCACAACTGTGAAGTGAGGAAAGCCCTGTTTAAGCAGGAGATGGCTAGTCCTTCATCTAGCCAAAGAAGTTGAAGTGGTTCTGGAAATTTTGGTGGTAGTAGTGGAGGTAGTTTTGGTGACAATGACAAATTTGGTCACAGAGGAAACCCCTAAGTGAGGTGACTTTGGTGACAGTCATGATGGAGGTGGATATGGTGGCAATGCAGATGGCTACTGCAGATGCAGTAATGGTGGAAGCAATTATGGAGGTGGTGGAAACTATAATGAATTTGGCAATTACAACAGTCTTCAAATTTTGGACCCATGAAGGGAGGAAACTTTGGAGGCAGAAGCTCTGGGTCCTGTGGTGGTGAAGGCCAATATTTTACCAAACCACAAAATCAAAGTGGCTACAGTGGCTCCAGCAGCAGCAGTAGCTATGGCAGTGGCAGAAGGTTTTAAACATTCTAGGAAACAAGCTTAGCAGGAGAGGAGAGCCAGAGAAGTGACAGGGAAGCTACAAGTCATAGCAGATTTGTGAACGGAGCCAAGCACAGTGGTGGCAGGGCCCAGCCGCTACAAAGAAGACATGTTTTAGACAATACTCAAGCATATGGGCAAAAACTCGAGGACTATATTTGTGACTAAGTGTATAACAGGTTATGTTAGTTTTTGTCCTATGGAAAATGTGAAGCATTCCAACAAAGGGTTTTAATGTAGACCTTTTTGCATCCATGCTGTTGATTGCTAAATGTAATAGTCTGACAATGACGCTGAATAAATGCCTTTTTAAAAATAATAAATAAAAAACACCCTTCTGAACAACCAATGAGGTGCAGAGGAAATTAAAGATGAAATTAAATAGTATGTATGATTAAATGATAATGCTGATATGACATATAGAAAATTATACCCAGATGTCCCTCTGACAGAGGACTTGCATCTAGAACATATAAAGAACTGAAAAAACTCACCCTCTCAAATTCAAAGATCCAATCCAAAATTAGGCATCTGAGTTGCATACACACTTCTCAGACGAAGAAATACAAATTGCAAATAAATACATAAAAAATGCTCAACATTATTGGTTATCTGCAAATTATAACAATGCTGAGATTCCATCTCAGCTCAGAAAGAATGGCTATTATCAAGAAATGAACAAATAACAAATGCTAGAAAGGCTGAGGGAGAAAAGGAGTCCTTCTCCACTGTTAATGGGAGTGTAGACTACTACAGCCACTGTGGAAATCAGCATGGAAATTCCTCAAAAAACTAGGATTAGAGGTCCCATTTGACATAGCTATTCTCCTTCTGGGTATTTTTCTAGAAAAACTAAAACCATAACACCACAGAGGTATATGTGCATCCATGTTCATAACGGTACAATTTGTCATAACTAAATCTTGGAAATGACCCAGATGACCTTCAGCCAAGGAATGGATAAAAAAAGATGTGGTTTTCTACTGGCTATCTACATGCTGAGGGTTGAACCTAGAGCCACATCTCTTGACCATTCATTAAATTCAAATAGAATGGATCAAATATCTACACAGTAGTATAGAAACATTTCATTTTCTGGAAGACAGAATAGATAAAACTCCTGAGTACATAACTTATAGGCAAGGCTTTCTGAATAGAACACTTTTTCACAAAAAATAATACCAACAATTAACATATGTGATCATATCAAATTAAAATGCTTTCATGCAGCAAAGAAAATAGAGTGAAAAGACAATCTACAAAATAGGGAAAGAATTTTCCAGCTATTCCTGAGACAAAAGACTAATATCTGGAATATATCAATAAAAATTAAACCTACAAATTAAAAAAAAGATGTGGTTTTCTATATAATGGAGTACTACTTAACAAAGAAGGAGTACTACTTAATAAAGAAGGATAAACTGGAGAGTTTTGTAGGTAAATGGATGCAACTGGAGACCATACTCAGAGGTGAAGTAAACCAGACACACGTGTGTAAACCTTGTATTGCCTCACTATTGTGAGAAACTGAATGAATAAACAATATCCAAAATGTAAATAGAGATTGTGAATTGGAAAGAAACTGTTAAAAAAAAAAGACAAACTGTGATTGGGGTAAGAGAAAGGAAGTGAAAAAGAAATAAGAATATATTTATACACAAGAGTGTTAAGATAATTATATAGCTAGTTTCTCCTAGTTAAGTGAAAAGAAAGGTGTATACTAATATTGTTTGCACAAGAGATCATGCATATATCCTGTACTCTAAATAACTACTATGAAGATAACAATCCAGAATATATTAATTTTTGTAACTCTCCTACTAACTTATTTTGAAACTGTTTTATTGATATTTTTCCCTTTAAAATAAAAAAGAAAATTGATTATGAAAAATGCTAAACAACCACTGTCTACAAGTGCATAATACATTCAACCTAAATGAAGGCATAATTGTCTCACGATTTAAGCTAATTTTCATGAAGGCGAGTTCACGCAAAGGAATGCTGAGGTGAAGACAAAATTAGTTACTGTATAAAATAGCATGAAAATAGAAACATCAACATAGCAGGAAGTTGGAAGGAGGTGCTGGAAGGGTCTCTGTGAGAGGCAGCAGAATTTTTTCTCAGGGAACTTTAAGGTAAATCAGGTTAAGTTTATTTTT
>NW_004524685.1:4243236-4245165 GCF_000260255.1 Octodon degus | reverse complement strand
GGTCCCTGTGTTTTGCTTAGCTTAGCTTGTTCTAAGCAGGTGCTTTAGACCACTGAGCCATCTCACCAGCCCCTCAGGTTAAGTTTATACTCAGATCCTAAACTATATGTTGTTGCTCTTCTCCTCCTCTTCCTCCTCCTCCTCCTCCTCCATCTTCTTCTATTATTATTGTGATTAATAGTAGTAGTAGTAGTAGTGGTAGTAGTAGTAGTAGTAGTAGTAGTAGTGTTGGATGCTCTAAAAAAGGAGCATTCAGGAGCCTGTCTCAGTGATTTGTCCTTTGGGCTTGGTCTTATTTCTCTCCCTGACATTGTGAAGCATCAGTCAAAATTACCCTGAGGGGCTAGGTCACATAGTCTGTGAGCACTCCGGTATGGGGCAAGGTATGAAACAATGAAAAATGCTAGGCAACCACAGAAATGCAGGTCAAAATCAAAGGGCTGAAAAAGGAAATGAGTGAAAGGACAAAAGATCGCAGCTAAATGCCAAAAGATATTCAAGAATAACCTAAGGTGAGTGAAGAAAGGAGTATCTATTTGTGCCAATTTATACTGACGTCCATAAATGTGTGCCTTGGGCACAGTTAAGTACTTACAACATGTGACCAGCTTTCCCCTTCTCTTTAGATGTTTCTTCATGGCTTTTTTCTAGTTACCCAAACTTTCAAATCATTTTTTCTGATTCTACTGCTTCCTTTTTAATAAATTATCTACGTGTATTTTTTTCCCCAAAGTTTCTATTGTTCGTCTTCTTCTCTATTTCTTTCCTTTAAAAAATCTTACCAGGGCTGGGGACATAGCTCAGTGGTCTAAGTGCCTGCCTGGCAAGCGCAAGGACCTGGGTTCGATTCCACTAGCACATGCTGTGCCAGCCCTACGCTGTGCTGGCCACCAAAACTGGGGGTAGTGGCAAACACCTGTAATCTCTGTGCTGGGGAGGCTGAGACAGGAGGATCACTCTAAGTCTGGGCTGCATTGTGAGACCCTGTACCAAATAAATAAATAAATGATTTTTTTAATTAAAAAAATCTTATCTTCAATTTCACGTACATGAATATCACCTGGAAGTCACTTTAGCTTCATCTCTGTCTCAGAACGAAGCTAGAGAATTTAAATGGTTTGTAGACATCTCCATTTCAGTATGTCCAGGGTCACGCATCAGGTTTGCTTTCACTCTAGCTTCTTCCTTCCTATTTTCCTCTTCTGTTAACAGTACAATGTCTTAAGCACACCTGCCTGTCTCTATGGCACCCCGCCAAGCCTTGTCAAGTATCATGAAGATGTAGTCATAAGCGAAATAAGCCAGACCCACATGTGTGAGGATCGTAGAGTCTCCTTAGTGTAAGAACTCAAAAGGAGAAATAAAAGAAATAGAAAGGTATGAGTATTATTGTCTTTCTTTTTTTGAAACTCTTCAGGGCCGGGGAGATGGCTCAGTAGAAAAAGCGCTTCCCTGGCAAGCGCAAAGGCCTGAGTTCAATCCCCGGTTCCGAAAAAAAAAAAAAAAAAAAAGAAACTCTTCAGTAGTTCTCCATTGCCTATCACAGTTAGCCTGACTTTATTTTCAGGAAAATAGTAATTTTATCCAGCATACTATTTCACCAGTGCTATACATGTTAAGATTATACTTATTTTTCCAAAAAGTTTATAAAGTAGGTATTATATGTCTGTGGGCTTGAAATAGATTTACAATTATTAAATATTAAAATACTGCCATTGACTAGGAATATATCCACTTTAAAAAATCTCTTTTAGGTGACACAGAAATATTACATTAAATATATATATTGATGGTAAAACTGTTCTTGATACAAAATATTTTGTAATATCAAAAAACTATAGGGGCCAGGGAGATGGCTCAGTAGAATAAGTGCTTCCCTGGCAAGCGCAAGGCCTGAGTTCAATACCTGGTTCCTCAAAAAAAAAAAAA
>NW_004524685.1:4221931-4243096 GCF_000260255.1 Octodon degus | reverse complement strand
ATATTATGAATTTTAAAATCAAGGAACTAGAAAATCATCCCTATAGTAAAACACTTTATTTCTAGTTCTAAGATATGATGAACATTTAAATTTCTAAAAATTTAAAACAGTAAAAGACCCAATGACATTAATCTCTTTTGGAATACTCCCCCTTACACACATACTCCATCCTTCTTGCCACTTTCTGAAACAATTCTAGTGATTTTTTTTTTTTTTTTCGGGACCAGGGATTGAACTCAGGACCCTGCGCTTGCCAGCAAGCACTTATTCTACTTGAGCTATCTCCCCGGCCCTGAAACAATTCTAGAAGTCTTCTTTCTTTAGTTGTGCTGTTGTTGCTGCCTCAATGTCCTGAATCAGTTCAAAGCATTTATTTTTCATGATCATTTGATTTTGAAGCAGAGCCAGAAGTCCCGGGTGCAAAGTCTAGGGGATAAGGGACAATAGGACACAGTCACGTTTTCACGAGCCTGCCTTGTTACTGACACTCAGTGGCAGTCGCGTTTGTCATATTTTTGTATCACACCTTGAGGACAATCATGGAGGAGGACTTTCCGAACTGCTTCAGAACATGGCAAGAACAACGGAATAAGGGTGCTGAAAGCAAAGGAGAGCCGCTTCAGGGGTTAATAGCCACGTGTCTTTCATGTGCTGTAATGGTTTTTAAAAATTTAAGCCTTCACTGTGTATTTTGATCACATCTAATACATTCCCTTTTCCTTGGAACTCTTCCCCTCTCTTCCTCTTCCTTTCCTTTCATTGACTCATTCTGGTACCTCGGCCTAGACTTCTGCACCAGAGCCATGAGTCCCTTCCTTTCTTCCTGTGCCCAAAGATGGGCAGACAGGGAAGCCTATTGCAGACACCTCCTCCTCCTTCATTAACTCTTTCTTGATTCCCAAATTAAAATGATCTCACAGTCCTCTAAACTGCCACACGTTTTCTTCTCATATGAAGCACTCATTGTACCTTGTGCGAGGACCTGTGTACTCTCTCTCTCTCTCTCCTGCAGGATGAGTTTCTTTGAGATTTAGACTATGACTCAGACCTCTCAGCACAGTGTCCTCCAGCACTTTCTTCTGCCCTCATCCTAGAGTCCAGCAACTTCTTGTACATGATGGGGTCCTGAGGAATATGAATAGGCTTGGAGAATAGCTCAGAGGTAGAGCGTGTGCCTAGCCTGTGAGAAGCCCTGGGTTCAACCGTAAGCACCTAAGGGAAAAAAAAAAAAAAAAAAAGGAAATTAGATGACCAATCAGAACATGTTTAGTAGTTTTTCTCTATTATTCATGCTGACCACATGAATACTGATGTTCCCCAAGAATTTTACTGTAACTCAAGAACTAGATGTTGTACTTCTAGGGAAGTTCACTCTGTTACATGAAAGTCACCACTGGTGGGCCTGCATAGTAATATTTTTTAAACTTTTAATACCCTTTTTATTTTTCTAAAATCAAACCTTCTTTTAAGCACATTCTTTAGCACTTAGCCCAAATCCACCTTCTTTTTAAAAATATAAAATTAAAAAAAAATTCTGTATGGTGAATAGAAACTGTTTTATCATTTTTCTCACTCCTGCCTAAAAGCAAAGGAGCTGCTAAAATCCTAAATATGTCTCCATTCCAACCTTAATACTTCATAGCAAAGTGTTAGCAGTTTTTAAAAAAGGATTTCACAGACATTTGTTTGTATTATTTTTGTCTAAGATATTAGCAAGTGATGCTATGCTGGGTTTTGCTAATTCATGTGTTTATGTTCTTTTTTTAAGATTTGACATTGAAGATTTAATACCATGGGGGAACAGGATTGTAAAAAGTGGGTAGAGTCATTCACACCTTTGCTTTACAATTCCAACTCTCTCCTACATCATCTTCAGTTAGGCTGGTTGCATCAGTGTGTTGATACTTTCTTCTGCCTCTGAGAGCTTCTTCAGTATTTGGTTGACCTCCACCTCTTCAAATTCCAAACACAGAAATTCAGATTCCTGTCCATGTTTCCCAAATTCCAGCTCTATTATGGCAACAGGGGTATGAATTTGAGTCAAGTACCTTAACTGAGACTTGCCATCAACTCTCCAACTCAGGCCCCGAAGTCCATTCTCCCAACGGCTCTGGTTCACAAGGCTCTCTTGGATTTTTGTCTTGTGGCTTTTCCAAAACTTAGAAATAACAGCAGCTTGGTCAGATGTGACCCCACCTTGCTTTTTGGTTTGAGCTGTTAAAAATGCCTCCAACTGGTTGAAATCCATGTCTGCAGATGCAATCGACCTAAGAATCCCCCTCATTTTCGCCAGAAATGGACGCAACTCCTCGGGAAACACCTCTGGATAAAGTTGGCTCCGCAGCAGCTCCTCTGTGATGCCTGGGTGTCCACGGAACACGTCCTGGGCCAGACCACTCAGCAGCCCGCTCAGGGACTTGTTTCCCTCAAGCTCCCCTGCCATGGTCTCTGTTTACGTTCTAGAATATTAGGGTGCTCTACCATGAAACACCTTCAGTAGGTTAGTAGAGTTTATAGAATATTTTAAACATATTAATATAAACTGAGTACTTTTATCCTCTCAGAAATCATTTGTTGAAACTTAATCTGCAACTTGATGATTTGGGGACGTTGATGGTACAACAACAGCACTTTGCACTTTCAGGAATGCAGTTATTCAAGTAATCCCAGGGGCTTTCACCTCTTCCACCATAAGGACCCTGAGAGCAGAATGCCATCTACGAGCCAGGAGGCAAAGACTTACTGCATACTGAAAGCTTATAGCTTCATGTCCCTCTTCCCACAACATCCAGAACTATGAAAAATAAATGTCGTTAAAGCCACCCA
The DNA here is from genome assembly GCF_000260255.1 of Octodon degus. Taxonomy (NCBI): domain Eukaryota; kingdom Metazoa; phylum Chordata; class Mammalia; order Rodentia; family Octodontidae; genus Octodon; species Octodon degus. The sequence goes on along the minus strand of NW_004524685.1, from coordinate 4,240,270 downwards.
ATTCGTGATATTTTTGATATAGTAACTTGAACAAACTGAGACATATTTTTCAGTCTTTCAAACAACCCCCAATGTATAGACTAATATACAAGTTTTGCAAATGAATAAACTCAGGTTTAGAATTTTTGGAATGTCTTCACACAAGGTCATATAGCTAATAAGTGGCAGAGGTTGGATTTTAATCCAGATCTCTTTACTCCAGGGTTGTCCATAATACTACAACAGAACTCATATGAAAAATTCATGTTTTGAGGGGGCAGGGAGATAGCTCAGTAGAATAAGCACTTGCCTGGCAAGCATAAGGGCCTGAGTTCAATCCCTAGTTCTGCCAAAAAAAAAAAAATAATAATCCATGTTTTAGTATGAAGCCACATAACAAAGTATAGTTCTGTCATTGAAAAGACACTAACAGCAAATATGCTTGCGAGGTTGTAAGCTTGGACATTCACAGAATCCAGGCTTTAAAAATGTAGTACCAAGAATGTATAATTCCAATACAAATGGCAAGTAAATCTATGAAAAAAGTGTTCATCATCATTGGTCATTTGAGAAATTCTAATTAAAACAGTACTGAGTTTCCAACTCACCCCAGAAAGAATGGCTGTCATCAAAAAATCAACCAATAATAAATGCTGGATGGACTGTGGGGAGAAAAGGAACCCTTCTCTGCTGTTGGTGGGAGTGTAGACTGGTACAACTACTGTGGATACCAGAGTGGCGATTCCTCAAAAACTAGACTTAGAGGTCACATTGGACCCAATTATTTCCCTTCTGGGTATCTTCCCAGAAGAGTTGAAAACATCAAACCACAGCAATATATGTGCACCTATGTTAAGAACAGCACAGTTTGTCATAGCTGGATCTTGGAAACAACCCAAATGCCCATCAACTGAGGAATGGATAAAAAAAAAGTGTGGTCTTTGTATACAATAGAGTACTACTCAGCCATAAAGAAGCATAAACTTGAGACTTTTATAAGCACATGGATGCATCTGGAGACCATACTCATAAGTGAAATAAATCAGACTCATGTATAAACATCATATTGTCTCACTATTGTGAGAAACTGAATGAGTAAGTAAGATCCAAAATGTACAATAGATATTGTGAAATGGGAATAAACTGCTCAAAAGGAAAAACAACTGGGGGAAAGGAGAAAAAAAGGGAGGAAATATATATGTGTGTGTGTGTGTGTGTATGCTAAGATGATTATTCTACTAATTTCTATTAAATAGAAAGGTTTGTGCTTATCCGTTTGATCAATTTTGCATGCCTATATCTTATAATCTAAACAACTACTTTGAAGATACAACACAATGCATTAACCATTGTTAATCTGCTATTATATTATTTTGAAATTCTGTATCATCATTTTTATTGTTTTTCTCTTTAAAAGAAAAAAGTCTAGTTTCTCAACTTATTACTGCTTAGTTATAGGATTATTTTCTACTCTCTCAAATTTCTTCTCTACCTTTCCTATTTCCAGTTATCTAAATAATTCCTGTCACAAGAGAACAAGCAATTTGTCACATATCTCAATTTTTAAAAACCTCCCAACTGTGTAAACCCTGATAAGTTATGGTAAGACACAAGAGGCCCCATGGTAGCTCAATAGCTTTCCAGTCTTTTTTAAGGAAATAGCTCTCTCTCTCTATTCATATTCTTGACCAATGTGTTGATTTATAAAAAGCCACCCCAAAACAGGAAGAAAGTGGGGCTGGGGAGATGGCTCAGTGGAATAAGCACCTCCCTGGAAAGTGCAAGTGCTTGAGTTCAATCCCTGGTTCTGGAAAAAAAAAAAAAAACAGGCAGAAAGTGATGGAACCAGCATTCAGACCCATTTTACCTGAAGTGCACGACACACGTCCCTCCAGCCATCCTCCATTCCCTTCCCACTACAGTACTGTTAGTTGGTCAATAGCCATTAAACATAAAAAGAAGAATTTGTAAACCACACGAAGGAAATCTTGGAAGCAAACCGAGTGCGGTCTTCATCATACTGATGTTTGATTTGTTTGCTTCCCTTAAATGAGTGAAGATAAAGAGAAAGCTATCAGGGAACTATGGTCCTCAGTACATAATGCACTCCCCAAAATATGAGCAAATCTATAAGAATAAAATAATAGGCTTCCCTGTTGTAAATACAGTTCTAGTACCGAAGAGCTAGACATGCTATAAAATCCTTAACAATGCGTAGTTTTAACACTCATTTCACCAGAAAAAAATCTATAAATTTGTTTAATTTTGAGAGGTGGGCATAATTATTTCAATTTTATGAATAAGGATATTGAAGCCATGGAGATTAAGTAATTCATCTAAGATTACACAGCTAAAATGTGGTCAAACTGGGATCCCACTTATCTTCCTTTAAAGTCTGTGCTTCTAGGGCTGGCCAGATAGGTTGGTGGATTAAAGAGCGTGCTTAGGCAAATGCAGTGACTGGGTTCGATCCCCAGGTCTGCCATGCCAGCCCAATCCCCAGGGCATGCTGAGAGGGTGACTGAGACTGGGCATGGTGTTGTGCTCCTGTAATCCCAGTGCTTGGGAGGCTGGAGACAGGAGGATCACTACAAGTCTGATCTGTGTAGTGAGTCCCTGTAGACCCTGCACTAAAGACATAGAAAAGTAAATAACATAAAGTCTGTGCTTCTAGTGATCCAGTGGTGCCAAGATGTAGGTGAAGCTCCATACTAAATATCACATAATTATCTTTGTGCATTTCACTTACAAGGAGCTAAGAGATGTAATAAAAGACAAAGAAAGAAAATACTCAAGCCTGCCTTGGTGACTTTCCTTTCCTCCTCTCTGAAATGTATTGCCAACATTTAGTCACAACTGTGCATAGATGTGTCCAGCACACTGCAACTTTTAGAAATGTTCAAAATTCTATTATTTAGAAGAAAACAATTACAACATGGATGGAGTAGGCTGGGATCTACCTGAGCAATCTGCCTCTCCAGACCAGTGTGAAGTAGCTGTATTCACTATGTAAACAGGAACCAAGCCATCTGCCATCAATTCCTGTGACTCTGGGCCACTGACCAAAGCCCAAAACCTGATCACTTCAAGAATACACAGCCCCGTAGCCACACAGCATACGATCCTGGTATCTGGTAACTCCTGAATGGTGTGGGCAGGTTGAGGGAACCCTAAAGAAAGAAGAAATTAAGTCCTTAACCTAATTATGGTGAAACTGGATATTGGTAGGTACAGCCTCTCCATCCGGGCAATCTGTCACCATCTTGATGCAAGAACACTTCCTTAGCTAATCATCTTAATTCTATGACAAGCTTTATCTATATGAACTATAAAAGTGGGGCTATAAATGGAAAACAGAATACTGATTCTATTAATAAGAAAGGTAAGTCTTACAAACTTACTACAAGTATAATTAAGCTAAAGATGGAAAACAGTGGGCAAGCCAAAAGCAGAGGGACTTTGGCCTCAGCCTGAGGGTCAGTACCTCAGCCAGTACTACATGTATCCAGTGGTGGAGGAGCAGAAGCAAACCACATGCACAGGATGCTAATTGTGCAGCAAAGACTTCCTCCAGAACATACTTGTGGATTTTATAGCACCTCTAGCTTTTTGGTACTAGAACTATGTTTACAACAACAGGTAATGCTATTGCTTTATTCTCGCAGATTTGCTTGTGTTTGAGTGCATTCTGTACTGATGAACACAGTGTACCTGGTGGCTTGGTCTCTATCTCCATTCACAGAAACTAAATAAACAAACTGTCAGTGTGATGAAGACTGCAGAACAGAAAAAGAGTAAACTAAAACCACCTCAGATCTAGGAGCTGGGGCCGGCATCCAGATGTCTGAGGTTAATACAGCTGCAAATGAGCACCCAACAGAGGCACAAGCACAGGTACACGGCAGCCCTGGACAGGCAGCCAGCTTCCAAGGTTTCTGCCTTCTTCCAGATGTTGAGGGAACAGTGAAATAAAAGAGATATATAAATTGCATTCAACTTCCTATTTTAAAGAACATTCAAATAAACAACTTTCAGCACACCGTGTTCTACTCCTCTCAGAAACTCTTGCCCAGTTCTGACCCCAATTAGCAGTCACAGTTTTTCTCTATACTCAGCCAGAAGGCCTGTTGGGTGTGGTTCCAGCCAGCCAGCCAGCCCTACCTGTCTTAATCAGATTCCCTTCCTCAGTCATAATAAGCAAAGGGGAGAGGAAATTTCTAGCCACCTACTCATCAGGGACTACAAGACCCACTCTCACCCCACATGCCTCAGGGTGGAACATGAATCCTTTTAACTACCTGGGCACAGTAGCTGACTATCAGGAAACTGCCTGTGGCCTCCCCACACCACCACACTATTTACACAGCTGATGGAAGTTTGCCCGTTGAGGAATTTGGCTCTAGAGGATTCCCCTTCAAATTCCCAAAAGGCCTATTCACCCATCACACCCGCACAGATGCCTGTGGGGACAGCAACAGTGGAGTTCATTTTCTAACTTTCTCTGTACCCAACTAGAATTCGACATGTTTATTTTAAGAAGTGGAAAGTCAGAGAACTAGGGGGAGCTACAAAGCCTAATATTATGGGAGAGACTTTCAAGAAATATTTTAAGTAAAATCGACACCCCCTTCCCCTGCCACTCAGGCATTCCTCCACTCCATCCAGCAGCCCAGGCTCTGCCCTCCTTCCTCGCAGGCAGGAAGCATTCCCAGGTCGGGACTCCCCACAGAACGGGGCCCCTTTCAAGCCAGAGGGGGAGATGCTCAGTCAACCAAATCTCAAAGCATAGAAGAGAGAAGCAGGAAAGCCAAGTCCTTGCAGTGGGCTCCTTCAAAAATTTAGAGCCCTGCTACTAGCAGAAGAAAAGAAAATGTCATGACAGTAAGTTAGAGCTCAGGCGATGAGATAGAAGGAGTAATTTCCTGAAGTCATTTATGTTCTGTTTAAAGATAAGGATCATTTTTTATTCATTCAGTTAGTAACATGTTAGAAATGGCAGTCAACTGCTAATTTCCCTAATTCTCACAGTGCAGTACTGCCAGGGGTGGGGATTGGTTTCCCTTGTGAATGACCTCTTTCACTAGGAAAATCTGTCAGAAAACAACTCCCCATTTGGAGAGAGGCATATATGAGATGTAAATTTATATCCAAAATGTTCCTTTTCTTAATTTCCTTTCCTTGCTCCTAGTTTTCACCCAGTCTAAATAATTAATCTTCTTAAATTGCTCCAAAAAATCTCATTTAAGCACGTTCAATCTAGAAGAGGAGGAGAAAGAGGTGGAGGAAAGGGAGTGGAGGAGAAAAGGAGAGACAAATCTTCCCACGGTTCTCCCATTCTTTCCTTTTGGAGGAGACAGAAGTACAGTTGCAAGTTTGAGGGCTCAGGATTTGGTGACAGACTCTGAGTTTGACTGACTTTGTGAAATGACTATGTGACTCGGGGAAATCAATTTTATATTTCAATGTCTTTATTTGCATCAATTTCCATACTTATAAGATAGAAACAAGAGTAGTCCCACACCTTTAGTTGCAAAGATTGACATCGTACATCTTGAATAGTGCCTAAAACACAGCAAGTACTCAGCAAAAGGTTATGATTATTATTTGCTTCTGTTTGAATGCGTCACCCCCAAAAAGCATGTGCTAGGAACGTCCCACCATTGTAATAGCATTGGAAAGTGGACCTTAAAAACCTAACTGGGCCACAAGAGCTCCTATTTTGAGTTGATAAAGTACAAAAGGATTTTGTTGTGACTTTTTTCCACTGTGCATTTTCTAAATCAATTTGAACAGTAGCTAATGTTATTGACACATTAGAGATTTCTGGTATTGTTGTTTACTTCTCATTATACCCAGGAGGTAGGTTAATTATCATCCTCATTTAGGCAGTACACTTGAAGAGTTCAAAGAACCTCATTAGTCAGCTTTCCATTGCTGTTACAAAATACCTGAGACAAACAACTTACACTAGAGGAAAGATGTACCTTGACTCATGATTTTGAGGTTGCTAGCTTGTGGTCACTTAACTCCACTATTTGTGGGCTTGTGGAGAAGGAGAACAACATGGCAGGAAGAGCACAGTGGAACACAGCTGCTTGCTTCACAGGAGAAAAGAAGCTGACAGAGGAAAAGGAAGGGATCTGGGCAGCATGTACCTTTCACAGATGTGTTTATAATGATCTGTTTCCACAAGTAGACTCCACCCCTAAAGATTCTATTACCTCGCAACACCCCATTGAGCTCTGAATCCACACACCTCTGAGCACTGCTGCACCAAGGATCAAGGGTCAATCTTCCAATACATGACCCTTGGGAGATGTTTAAAATTCTAACCACAATAATGACTCATCCCTTGAAGTTTTTTTTTACTATTAAATAATAGCACTGGAATTAACTCCAAAGGTTATAGTATTTTTACTTCATGCTGGACGACTTTCTAATTGACAACTGTAAAACATTTTACCTATATTCATCCATGTATGCATATATGGGGTGGGAGTTTATGCATAAAATTTTGACTTTATGAAAGATTCTGTGCTTTGCATGAGTTAGGCCCTGGACTGGCTATATCTCTAGCGTGTGCACGCACACACACATGCAACACACTCACACAGCTCACACAATTCACACAACTCACACAACTCAAGAGTGTAAAAACACAAGCTATCACTGAGAGCTGACTTCAGAATAATGAGCTTTTTGACTTTAGGCAGATAGCATGCTCAGAACCAAGGTAGTCAACTGGTTGATCTGCAGGGATAGCTCCAAGCCAGAGATTCTGTTATTCTATGATTTAGAATGACATTTTCTGGAATGGGTTCTGCAGAATTATGGTCCCAAGGGATGATCCATAGAAAGTGGTTTCCATGGTTAAATATGATTTAGGAGATTCATAATTCCACATGGTTATGGTTTATATCTGGATGTCCCCCCAAAGCCTAATGAGCTCCTAGACTGAGTCATAGTAGCGTCATACTCATCAATGGATTGGTCTACTGAAGAATTCACAGCTGTGTATGACTTGGGAAGTGAAGCCTGATTGGAGGAGGTGGATCACCAGGGTATGACTGGAGCAGGCTATTTGCCTTTTTCCTCTTTGAATCCCTCTTTCTGTTTGTGTCTGCTATGCCACAGACAAGCCTTCTCTACTACGCCCCTCTTCGATACCCCTCAGCCATGCCAACATGCCTTGGAGGCAGCCAACTAGAGGTCAAAACCTGTGGACTGACACACTGTGAGTCAAATAAACCTTGCCTCCTCTAAATTGTGGGTGTTGGGGCTGGTGAGATGGCTCAGTGGTCTAAAGCACCTACTTAGAACAAGCTTAGCAAAGCACAGGGAGCACGGTTCAATCCCCCAGCACCACATGCCAGTCAGCTCCACCCCCTGGTGGGCTGAGCTGGCCACACACATACACACACTCACAAATAAATAAATAAATTAAAAAAAAATAAATTGTGGGTGTTGGGTATTGTGTTGCAGTGACGAGAAAGTAACTAAGATACACACAAAACTGACCACGTTCTCTCTGCAAAGTTTCCCAGCAAGCAGACCTTTTTCATTTTGTGTAGCCTACGGCATGCTAACCGTTATTTGAACGCATAGCATTTGTGAGGCCTTCGATTCAATAGCCAGTACCTTCCACACACAGTTGGACACTAGACCCCTTTGGAAACAAGCCTTTCATGTAACTATCTGCTCAAGTTATAACTCAGTTTGGATTGTTAAATCATTTCTGTATAATACAGTGGGCTATGAAGAGTGACCTTTTAAAATTCTTCCAAAAGCTGTCATTCTGTGATCACAATGACTTTCATAAAGCTCTTCAGTGAAAAGGTATATATTATCCAAGAATTAGATAGACTGCTAATTTGTCTTGTCTCTCCAAGCACAGAATTAAATTTTATAACAATGACAGAGCTAAACCACTGCAAAGTTTATGTCCCTTCAGTTTTCAGAATCCATTCTGGGCTAAGAGTTCTCACTCTTTGCCATCATCAGAATCTCCTGGAAAGCTTGAAAGAAGAAGATTGCTTCTCATTCACTAAATCAGGACTGAGGCTTGAGAATTCACACAAACACGTCCCCATGTGATACCAGTGCTGGTGTCCAGAGACTGTACCTCTCACTTAGGCCTCTCGATCCCCACGAAGAACTTGAAGACCCCGTTGGCCTCTGCTTCCACCATCAAAGACCAACCTTTTCTCTTGCTTTCTGTAAGCCCGACTCCTGGAGTTTTAGTCACGTATCTGTGGTGTTTTCTTTGTGCTTTAAATTTTTTACTTACAATTTCAAAAACTTCAGGAGTCAGAGATAAGGAAAGCAATTAGAAGAATAGAGAGTTTTGTTAAGCTTTAATAAGAAAAATCCTGAAAATATTTGGTGCCCATCTCTGAGTTACTCTCTTATTTCTCATGCAATCTTGAGAATTAAATTACAGTACAATGAATTTATTCCTCTCTCCTTAGAGTGATTCGAAGGGTGATTAAGTAATAGTTCGTAAATGTTTGCAATAGTTTGTACATGTGCAGATAGTGTATATGGCTGACACTTAGGCTGGGGCTGCCTTCACTGGAACTCATAGCTCTCCCAGATCTTTAATTTCTATAGCAGAATATGCTTTGATGCCAGATGATCGATAGAATCACTGAGTCTCTTTAAAATAATACTAAGTGTAACTATAGCTCCAGAGTCACAAATTCTTGGCAGGCCTGGTAAAATAGATGTGTTGCCAGGAAATTGCAAGTCAAATTACTGTCAATTGGTTCCAATTTACATATTCTAATTTTAGATAAGCCCAACTGACAAGCCTTTCCAACTCTTTAGTTTGAAATGTCTACTTTTGCCCCTTCCAGACATACTGACCTGTCAAAGAAGTGAAGAGAGAAATTAATCTTCATGGAACATCTTCTTAGAGCTGTATTATTTCATCAATACCAAATCTATGATAAGGGCTTGATCTACAAAATGCGGAAGAGGCCAGGGAGATATCTCAAGCACCTGCCTGGAAAGTACAAGTTTCCTGCCTGAGTTTGATCCTCAGTATCAAAAATAAGTAAAGAAATAATTTTTATAATTTAAAACATGGAAGCCCAGCGATTCTAGGCACATGGATTAGTGACCACACTAGCATACAACCAGCTATGACCACTCTAAAGGCCACTCTTCTTTCACTTCAATTACTTATTTAAGAGACTCAGGGACCCTTAAATAGAATAGGAAAGCTCCCCCTTTACAGAGAGAATGTGGGAAGAATTATTTGGTGCTGTGATGGTTGATTCACAATTCAGAAATTCTAGAAATCATTGTTTTCATACATTTATGTAAGTATCACCCTAGAGGTGAGAACATCTGAAGCTGAAATTAGTAAGAGAGCCAGAGTCAGTGCTGGTGGATAAAATTAAAACAAGTCAGAAGAATGCAAAGTGTTTCACCTTTCTATTATCATTTAAGAAATCCAGTGAACATCCAAAGCAAGTAGCAAAATGCCAGGACTTAGAGCTTCTTTCTCCACTAGTACCTTGGTACTGAGGGAGGCTTAGGAAGGCACATGGAGCGGCCATCTGCTCTAGCCACAGTGGACGCAGTGACTTGCAAGCGCTGATTGGTTATATAAGGCGGTTCACGGCAGGATTCTTGGTAGAAAGGAGAACATCTCATCTCCCCAGCTCTGAAGCTCTGTGCAAACAACCTTCTCCCGAGGAAGCTGAGCTCTCTGCCCACGGAGCATTCTTGAGGGCTTAGTGTGTGTATAAGCTGAGTTCTCCGCTATTATCCACACAATGTCAGGAAGGTTTTATGAATGTGTGACCTTAGGTTTAAAAGGGGACCACAGAAGTTGACAATGACCTAAACTGCCCATGAATGTCAGTCTTTCAGGGAAGACAATGTTACTGATGAATCCAGGGAACTCTACAAGGCTGCTCTGCGCTCTGAAACCAGGCGAAGAATTGCCAGTTTTATTAGTTGCTGGGGTGTGAGAGACGCGGCAATTGGGCTGCTCATGATTCCTCTGGGAAACAATTTGTTAGAAATAAACAAGGTTGGTGAATAGAGCGCCACTACGCTGGGATCTGCTGGTTTTCACTGGCTGATTTCCCAGATTACTTCGGTAGCTTTATGTCAACAGAAACCCAGCTTTTTTTGAACAGACTTTAGTACCACTGTTCTGCAGAGAACAGTACCAACCCTGGCTAATTCAGAGTATCACAGTTCCTAGGTCAGAAACACAGACCAAAATGAGTAAAATGAAATTCCTACTTTGTTCTTTCACACAAGAGCTACTGATTCCTTCTGTGTACCAGTTTCTGTTAGAGACACCAGTGATACACATTTGATAAGAGGTGTTCTTTACCCTCAAGCGGCTCAGGCTAATACACAAAATAAACATGAAAGACACACAACCCTGCAGTGGGACAGGTGTTAGTAGCAAAACACAGAGCACTGTGGGAGACCAGAAGGCAGCAGCCTACTAGTGCTTCCGAGAGGGGACATTTCAGTTGGGTGTGAATGGACGTCTAGGCAGGCAGAGACTATCCTAGGCGGTGTGATAGAGCGTAGCTTGCTCAGTGAATGGCGAGAAGTTCTGTGTTTTGGCAGCATACACAGTCTGAGGGCATGCAGGGAGACAGCAAGAAGCTGAGACCTTCTCAGCGAGGGCAGGCCTTGGAGGGGACTTGGGAAATTCAAGGCTTTCAGGGCCACTGGGGCGTTAGATTTTTCTGAGGTAGTAATAGGGGAGGAGAGCAGGAAATCCCAAGGGATAAGCAGTCTTACCCATTATCCAATCTAAAAATGTCTGGGCATGTCTTCGCCGACAAAATGTCTAAGCTTAGTGGTGAATGGTACCAGTTTAAGCCATCATTTCTGGAGAAAAAGTCACAGCTACTATTTCCATCATAGATGAGAATGGAAAGAATGCCCTCTCTTTTCCTCTCAACAGAACACATGGCTTCTTACTGACTTAGTTCATTTTCTGTCACTATAATAAAATACTTGGGACCTGGAAATTTGTAAAGAATAGAAATTTATTTGAAACTGGGCTTGGTGACACACGCCTATAATCCCAGTGTTGAGGAGGCTGAGAAGGAGGATCACTACGTGTATGAACTGCATAGTGAGACCCTGCAGCAATAAAAGACAAGAACTTCTAGTAGAAATTTATTTGGACCATGGCTCTTGAGGCTTAGCAGTTCAAGAGCAGGGTCCTGGCATCAGCTCAGCAATGTCTTCTGCTACATGATAACATGGCAGACATGCATAAGGTAAGACAGAGCAAACACTCTACCGTTGGCTTCTCTAGCCTCACAGAGCCACTAATACTATCTCAGGGCCTGCACTGCATGATCTTATCTGATCCTAATGATCTTCCAAAGGCTACACCCCCAAATACTAATCTCCTTTAGGAGTTAAGTTTCCTATACTTGAATTCTGAGTGACACACTTAAACCTAAGCCACTCATATTCCAGTCATTCTTTATTTCTAAAGTCTCACCACACATCTTCCCCACACAACTTAGGGCTGGGGAGATAGCTTGGTGGTCTAAGCAGCTGCCTGGCAAATGCAAGGACCAGGGTTCAATCTCCAGTACCACCTGCTGTGCTGGCCCAAGAACCCTGAGTATACCATGTGGGTCACTGACATTGGGCTGGGGAGGTTGAGACAAGAGGATCACTATGAGTCTGAGCTGCGTAGCAAGACCCTGTAAAATTATAAATTAAGGGACCGGAGAGATAGCTCAGTAGAATAAGCGCTTGCCTGGCAAGCACAAGGGCCTGAGTTAATTATAAATTAATTTTTTTTTTCAGAACCGGGGTTTGAACTCAGGCCTTTGCGCTTGCCAGGCAAGTGCTTATTCCACTGAGCCATCTCCCCAGCCCTAAATAAATATTTTTTAAAAAATTTTAAAAATTTACAACTTCAAACTCTAATATCTCAGTGGCTATAGAATCTAATGCCCAGATACTTTAGCAGTCTTAGCTTTTCTTCATATGTCGTATTTCTCCCCATTGCTTTGCTTTTGCTCACATTGCAATGACCTGCCTTTCTCCCTTACTTTCAGTCTGTCGGAATTTTCCTTGTCCATCAACACCCAATTATAATGGCAACCTCCTCAGTATTTTCCTATATTATTATTGTCTTAATCGCTCCTTCCTCTGTGAACCACATCCTCTTGCAGGTTAAACTAAGCGCTGTGAACTTTACCATGTCTTATAGATGGCCTATTGGAAGTTCTTTGGAGTGGACATTTTAACTAGATGGGAGGAAAAGAAAGAAGGGAAGGAACTTCATTTTTCGTTAGACACAGTAACTAAACCCCCAGACAAGAATCAGATATTCAGAGGCAGTTGAGTCTTACTTTGAGGAAATAGCAAGACAGAGTGAAAGGCTATAGTTTTCAAAGATAACCTCAACAATATTCCACTATATCTTCTACATGTGGCCGGCCATCAGGAAATGGAACCTAGTTTCCTTCCTATCCTTTGATTCTGGGACAGTTGTATGATTGCTTGGAACCTATAGAATGTTGCAGAGGGTGTGCTTGCATGACTGCCGAGATTAGACCAGAAAGGTCATGCTACTTCTTTTTCGCTTGGGATGCTTGCTTGGCGGGGAGCAGGGGTCAGCCACCATATAAGACATCCAACCATCCAGAGGCTGTGCTACTGAGGAGACCATGTGTAGGTAATCCAAGAGACAGGACCAGACAAAGTCACACTTCTAGCCATTCCCACCGGCATATAGGAAGTGTGAGTAATACCCTCTGGGGCCCTCTCATCCAGCTCAGCTGCCAGCTGAGTGCCACTGAGTGACCACAAGTCATCTCCAGTAAAAACACATGGCAGGGCTTGCCCCCATTCTTGACCTACAGAATCCATAATATGTTTCAATGGAGGCTGCTTTAAGCTACTAAACTTGGGGACAGTTTGTTTCACAATGTTGAAAATGCTAGCGAACAAATCCCTGACCCTAAAATTTTCATGCCTAAAGTTAAGCACTCTTCTGAAAGACTTCTGACCACTGGCCAATTCAAGATGAAAACTTCGTCCATCTCCCAAAAAGAGCTAGGGTAGTTGGTGAGAACCAAGAAATGACTTGAGTCCTAACATGAGATCATAAGGGATTGGAAGCCCAGTGATTATCAGCAAAAGACAGCACAATGTGTCTGGACCTGTAGCAAGTACCGCCTGCCTGGTCTAACAGTGCTCACTGCATGCTGTAGAAGCACAAAGCACAGTCAGTGACATGAACATATTTTCCTACCTGGCCAAGCGTAAAGACTATTGATCCCATACACATTTGTTGCAGAAACCTACTAAATCCAGAATCAGGAAAGCTTCTCCTCCTCCTTCTCCTCCTCCTCCTCCTCCTCCCCCTCCTTTTCCTTCTTCTTCTCCCCCTCCTCCTTCTTCTCCTCCTCCTCCTTCTTGTTCTTCTCCTTGTTCTTGTTCTCCTTGTTGTTGTTGTTGTTGTTGTTGTTGTTGTTGTTGTTGTTGTTGTTCTTCTTCTTCTTCTTCTTCTTCTTCTTCTTCTTCTTCTTCTTCTTCTTTCTTTCTTTCTTTCTTTTTCTTCTTTGAGATAAAGCATGAAGTGAACATTTCTTCTTCTTCTTCTTCTTCTTGTTCTTCTTGTTCTTCTTTTTCTTGTTGTTCTTGTTGTTCTTCTTGTTCTTGTTCTTGTTCTTCGTCTCCATCTCCGTCTCCGTCTCCTTCTCCTCTTCCTTCTCCTCCTCCTTCTCCTCCTCGTCCTCCTCCTCCTTCACATAAGGAAGAATTTTTGGGGGGTTTAACATGAGAAACCATACAAAGGACCCTATATGTGGGTATGTGAGGCAGATTTTTGACCCTGCCTCTTTTTGAGACAATTTAGTCAGCATTATCAGAGGTCAGAGAATAGAAGACAGCCTGTTAGACCCTGGAAACACTTTCAACAGTTTCAACTGGGAGTTATATGTCTGCTGAGGTAAACCAGGCCTCTGTGCCTGCCGTGAACATCTTGACTTGAAGGTATATAGTGCTTGGAGCTCTTGCAGTGTGCACGTTTCTCATCCTACCATTCTGTGAAATTCTTTAGCTCCATATTAGCACCCACAAGTTCCCCAAACAGATTTTAACCTTTATTCTGAGTCCTAGGTAAAACATGACTCTTTTCTAGGGCTGGGGAGCTAGCTCAATAGAATAAGGGCTTGCCTGGCAAGTGCAGGGTCCTGAGTTCAATCCCCAGTACTGTAAAACATTACTCTTTTCTGACTTCACAATAACTTTTTTTCCTAAGGGCCATATTTAAGATCTCTAAAACTGATATAAATCTCCTGATGCCTGAAGGAGAGGCAGGCACAAGATCAATGCACAGACCTTCACAGTTTTCCTGAAAAGGAAATTGTGAAACTTCAAACAATTTTCTTCTCCCAGGAGGAGAGATTAGTATATGTCCTGTATTTTCAGAAGACCCTTAATATTGTTATCCAAGGAACATTTTTGACACCATAATTCTGCCGGAGGATGTGCTTTAGATTATATTTTTACAAGAGTCAAGACTTTGTTGTGACATTCAAATGATTTGAGATTTTCTTTAGCCAAATGTCTTCTTTTATTGACAACAGATTGCATAAGTTTTGGGATTATAATTGTGCTTGTTTCCCTCCTATAAATATTAGGATCCTTCACTCTCCAGAAGCAGACTTTACTTTGTATCTGCTTTTAGAATAAAGCCAGAGATTTGTTAAACACAGAGAAACAAAAATGTTAAAACAAAGAGCCTTTCACTCACTGAATCAGGGAAAGAAAGGCTAGAATGAAAACAAATGGAGAAATTATCTCTGGAAGCAGACAACATTGATAGTTTTGGTTTGGGAAGCCTAATGAAGACTCCTCCCCAGCGAGATCTGCCATTAGGGCACTGTCACTCACCATTCATCACCGCAGTGTTAGTCACAAAGTGTCTCACTCAGTGGGGCACCTTTGCTTTCCCATGCATTTCCCTGTGTCTTTGACTCAAGAATATGTCAATTAGCTTATTAACAGACATACATGTTAGTTGACATGTTCACTGTTCTTTATCTATTGAAGAGGGACTGATAAATCTCTTCAATGACATATTATGCGATCATCAGAAGCTAAATTACACAAACCAAGCAGTGTGTTTTTCTGTGGTTTATCTGCATTTTGCACTCTTAAGTTCCTTGAGGGTAGGATCTGGATGTGATTCATGTTTGAAAGCTTCTTGGAGCCTGGCACAGTGCCTTGCACACTGGAGTGACACAGTAAATAGTTTTGAAATGAATACAAAGAAGTCTCCATGAATAAGGAGCGGATTCAGCTTGAAGTGATAGTCTGAGTCTTTGACAACCAGGTGATTGTTTAAGAAACATTTGCATAGCACCATATAGGTAGCACCCACTTCCATAGCTTTATTGTCTCTCGGGCAACTCAGTCAATAGGATTATTTCACTATTGAGGAAATTGACCTTTAGAGAGATCATTTGATCTAGAGGAGGGAAAGGGCTAGACAGTATATCTAAAATATCAGTTTCTTCAGCTGTAGTCAGATAGGCTTATACCTCATCTGTACAGCACTCGGAGTAGCTAATGTAACTGGACAAGGTTGAACCTATTGACCCAATTTCTTGGACATGCACAAAAATCCAGTGCTTGGTTTTCCAAACCCTTGTACTTAATGCTGAAGTGCAACTTAGAGAGACAATGAAGAGTCAACTTGCACTTGCAAAACCTCAAGATCTGGTCTACAAAAGAGCTGAAATTAAGGATCCTTGATCAAAACTTTTCTTCTAACATCAGCAGTATGAGTGCAATGAAAGTCTCTACAATGTTGCTTATCTTGACATCATGGTCAGCATTCTGCAGACACACTTTTCGTCAAAATCACAGGGCAGGAAGCTCCCAGGACTGAAAAGAATGTGCTAACTGCCCCCCCACCCCTTGCATTTCTGCAACAGAGCTGTGAGTGGCAGGTAGAACAGAAGGGACCAGCAGGCAGGGAACTGCGGCCTCCTCCTCCCCTCCTCCCTAGGAACCATAGCCAAAAAAGGTTCCTCATCACCACTGGCTCTTTGATCTCCTGCTCTCTATTTTTAGACCGCTTCTGTCCAACATCCTCTACCCTGTTGCCATGACCTTTCATGACACACTTCTGGTGGTTATTTCAGGATCATATTCCTTTCCCCAAGTATTACTACAGCTAGAAGTAATGTATGAGGTAGATCAGCACAAGCCCTTGCTTGAAAAAGTACCCAAAGCATATGTTCCCACATGAGGGTGAGTGAGCTGAGGTACAGAGGACGGACAGACACATCATCCATATTTTTAGTCATCAAAGCATTCTAGAAGAATTGCTTAATTAATTAGATATTACAGCCTCCCAAGACAGCATTATTGAGTTGTGGAATCTGGGCACGTGGCATTAGATAACGTGTCCAGAACACTGTGTGTGTGTCTATGTGTGAACTAAGGATGTGTAAGTGTGTTGCATTGTTTAAAGGACAAAGAGGAGATATTACCACAAAGGGTATAATAAGATTTATTACTTCAGGTTTTCTTATCAGACTTTACCTCTCCCTGAGTCTGTAAGTCACACATAGTAAGAATCAGTGCCTTCAGCGAGGAAAGCGCTGGGAGATTAAACACACTTCAACTGGTCAGTATTTCTTAGCAAAATATTTCTACATAGAATTTTAAAAGTAGAACAAAATCTTCCCTAAAAGAAGTAAGACTATCCTCTAGATCCGGGGGGAGGGAATAATCTCTCTTCAGTTAACAGATAGGAAGTGTCTTTTGTGTTTCTTGCTATATCTCTTGTGTCAAGTACAATGTTAATCAAGTAATTCCATAATTTAATATCACAATAACAATCCTTATTGAGAGCTTGGCTATGGGACAAGTATTGTTCTATGTAAATTAAATTGCTTGATAAAATTAATGTGTACTTACAATGACGTATGTGTTTATGTTGTCCCCTTAGTGATAAATAAGGATGCTGAGGGGGAGAGAGGCTTGATGTTTTGTCCAAGGTCAGTAATTCTCAAATGAGAGCCAGAATGCAATATCCAGTGCTTCTGAGTTAGAATTTTTTGCCTAAAGAGTAAAGAAATGGGTTATCTCTCTCTGCTACATTCATGAGAAATTTGAAGCACAGAACTGAACTTAGTGGTATGGGCTAAATGATGTCATGCCAAAATTCATATATTGAAGTCCTAACACCTAATACCTCAGAATATAAATGTATGTAGAATAGGGACCTTAAAAAGCTAATTAGCAAAAAAAGAAAAAAAAGAAAGAAAGAAAATCTAAAATAAAAGCTAATTAGCTAATTAGTTAGATTAGAGTCATGAGGTTGGGCTTTAATTCATCATGATAAAGAAATAAGGAAATGTGGAGACAAGTGATAGAAATAGAGAAAAAGATATAGAGATAGAGATGGAGACAGAGATAGGGATGGAGATAGAGATAGAGATGATAGAGATAGACATAGAGAAATAAAGGTACAGGTAGAGGACGAGATATACTTAGAAGATTATGATGACACTGGGAAAGGACAGATATCTGAAAGCTCAGGAGAGTGGCCTCAGTAAATACCAATTTTGGTGATACTTTGATCTTGGACTTCTGTTCTCTGAGATTGTGAAAGAATAAATTTCAGTTGTTTAAGCCACCTTATTAGTGGTATATGGTGCTATGACTATAATACTGTGGCATTAGTAGTAGATTATGACTTTCTATCAAACCAATACATTCAGCATTAAAATAGGAGCAAAGGGAAAAGCATGTGATGTAAATTACTCAAAACAAATAAAATCAGTCTAATTGGACTGTCCAGTTGGACAGTTGTTTCTGTTCCATGGACTTAAACTGATCAGGTGGGAGATTTTGCTAGTTCCCAGCCCAGCGGCTTATGCTGTCAGGATGTTCCTTTCAAAAGCCCAGACAGCTCTGCTCTTAGATGATTATGAATAAAGAGACAGAAAAATATGACTCTAGCTACAGTCTGTAGTGGTAACGTGGTTCCTATGTCTACAGACTTTCCTTTCCCTGGGTATTTTCTTGTTCTGAATAAAGCTCTTTACTATCAACACATTCATTTTATCAAGTGCTTCATATTTTAAAACAGAAGTTTTAAAAGTAATACTAACAGTAGCATAAAAGTTATACTACCCTGTTTTTTTCTTTCTTTTTAAAAATTAATTTTATTAAGAAACAAATAGCAATGAGACAGTTTCAAAACCGATTACTAGGACAGTTTCAATAATTAATACATTGCATGTTGTTGTTTTTGTAGTTGCTTTTTTCAAGTATTATTTTGATAGCTTTTCCTTATCATTAGTCTCCAAAAGTTTGATTTTTTTT
>NW_004524685.1:4211579-4219131 GCF_000260255.1 Octodon degus | reverse complement strand
AGGATTTATCCTGAAACCCTGTACCATAGTTTGTAGATCCTTTGTCAGTGTCAGCCATGTGGATGAGTCACGGTCATGGCTTGACCAATTTGCTCTCTGTGAAAGTCTGAGAAAATGTTTTCTCTCCTTGTGACTCTCCTTAGGCACACTCTACATCATCAATCACTTTCCTCTGTGGCTCCATACTTTCCTTGATCAGTAAATTTGAACCACAGCTGAGTGACAGGATGTTACAGTACAGGTTCTCCTATGTCTTGAGTCCTCACTGACCTTGAAAGGCTAGGGCCAAAATTTCAGCTGTCCTTGCAGCCATTCTTCTTCTCTAATTTTTGATCTGCAAACTTAAGTTGTTAACCCTCCAGAAGAGAAACTTAATGATATTATTATCCTATAACATAGGCAGTTGAGCTTAACATCACTAACTGTCTGAATATCAAACACCTTAGACATAACGTGGAAATGGTATTTTCCAACAACCGTGGATATTCTAAACTTTAAATCTCTAGACGCTGCTCTACATGGCTTCAGGGTAAATTCTAAGGGGTTTGACTGACCTTGTCAGCTACAAAAAGTTACATTTTTAGTTATAAAGGTCTTGCTTTAATTTGGTCTTAACCATCCAGCAGAAAAGTATAACCATGAGGTATAAAAAGTAATGCCATGTTAATATGCTGAGCTGTAAAAATCTCAAGTCAACAACTTCTGAAAATTGTCAGTTCTGCTGATAACCCACTCTATTATGGACCTTTGGACTATATTGGGATATTTTACTGAATTCAAGTACCTACAATATTTGAACTGGCATCAAGTATGAAAAGGTCTTTTAAAGATTTCTCCAAATATAGCTTCTTAAACACCAATGGAACACCAATCTCTAACAAAGCAAAACAAAAAAGGGGAATATAAATGAAAGACCATTTTATAGTGAAAAATACGCATATATGTATATTCAAAATAGTTAGGAGAGATATATAGCTGCTTTCTCTTAGTTCAATGCAAAGAAAGATTTGTACTAGTATTGTTTAGACAAGAGATCATGTCTGCATCTTGTATTGTGAATAACTACACAGCATATTAATTATTGTAACTGTCCTACTAACCTGTTTTGAAAAAACCTCATTGCTATTTCTTTCTCGTTAAAATTATTATTTTTTTTTCAGTACCAGGGATTGAACTCAGGACCTTGCGCTTGCCAGGCAAGCACTTATTCTACTGAGCTATCTCCCCAGCCCTCAATTTAAAAAAAAAAAAAAAAACAGAGAGGAGAAAAAAAAAAGAATGGCTAAGATGACAGCAGACTTCTTTCCAGAGTCATGAAAGACAAAAAACAGTGGAACACCATCTTTAAAGTGATAATGAAAAAGAACAGGGAAAAAGCTTAACATAAAAGTCCAAATCAGAAAAATATTCTCCAGATTAGAAAGCAAAACCTGCAGGTGGGCAGCACAGTGCACAGTGTGTGAAGCTGTGGGCAGTGTAGTTCACTGGGCTGTGGGCTTTCCTTAGTAGGAGAAACAGGGGAACCCACACTCATCAGTAGTCCCACTGCAACCCATGCTCTACCTGACTCTAACGACTGTCTGTCTGTCTGTCTGTCTGTCTGTCTGTCTATCTGTCAGTGTTTCTTTTATTCAGGTACTGTGGCAGTTCCAAGAGAAAAATCAATTGCCAATGCCAGTCTAAACCCATGATCCTAGAACATTGTGTGATGGTATCAAACTGTCAGAAGCACCAAAACTCAGTGCTGACTTTCCAGGCCAGGTTGATGATAGATGGGAAAAAAAGAGTGCATGTGGCTCATAAGTACCTCTGAAGATCAAGGCTGACTATCTAGCTAGAGGCCCAGAATAACACGCAAGATTACTTGAACTTTAAGGCCTTTGGAAGGTCCAGAAGAAAAGAAGTATGTCATTATGCGGCCATACACCAGCCAAAGTAGGACAAGCTTGGCTTTGAGAAGCATGGCACTGTGGAGGTTGTCCAGTAGCATTTGGAAAGCTGATGGCAACATGAGATACCTGGGCAAAGAAGGCTGTTCATAAGCAGCCTCCTTACTTAAATGAGGCCAAAGGTGACCTGCTAATCTAGAAGAAGATTCTTGCAGCTCAGTGGAGATCATGGGGAACATCATGGACATTAGCAAACTGCTGAATGAAAAGGCATCTGGAGCCAAAGAGACTTTGCCTCTTCAAGAGGGCTCCAGGGGCTGGTGAGATGGCTCAGTGGTCTAAAGCACCTACTTAGAACAAGCTTAGCAAAGCACAGGGACCACGGTTCAATCCCCCAGCACAACATGCCAGCCAGCCCTGCCTCCTGGTGGGCTGAGCTGTCCACACACACACACACACACACACACACACACACATAAATAAATAAATTTTAAAAAAATTAAAATTAAAAAAAGAGGGCTCCAAATTCTTTTTTCTTTTTCTTTTTCTTTTTTTTTTTTTTTTTTTTTTTTGGCAGAACTGGGGATTGAACTCAGGCCCTTGTGCTTGCCAGGGAAACACTTATTCTACTGAGCCATCTCCCCAGCCCCAGACTCCAAATACTTGATCACCAAGATCAGCTCTCCCTTTCTCCACAACACCTTCTATGACAGGTTCTGGGCTCCCTGAGGGACCATCTCCAAGCTAGCCCAAGGCTCTCCAGCCATATCCAGGATTGCCCTTCAGAGGGACCAGAATTGTCACCCAAACCTAAGGAAAAGAACTTCATCCCAGAAAGAATCCAGTCTGGGGTTCTAATTGTCAAAGACATCAGAGCCATTCTGGTGGACTGCTACAAGATTGTTCAATTCCAGTCTTTCATTTTTGATGGGATCAGCTTTCAAGGTGGACCTAAGGCAGAGTTAACTGATACAGATGGCTAGTGCCTGTGGGTCAGTGAGGAGACTGGACCCCATGTCCTGTGTTGGTAAGTGCAATAGGTTCAACCTGACCTGCTGCACAAGGACACAGATCCAGCCCAGGGTCCTGACCCCCAGCTGGCAGAGGCTGGAGAATGTGGGAAGCAGGCTATGTGCCCAGCCCCATCACCCTCAGCCCCCTTTGCCTTTAAGCAGCCTACTTCACAGTGAGGGAGTCTTCAGAAGACATGGCCCCACCTATAAAAACAAATGCTTCAGGCACTCACCTAGTTGGTCAGAGGATACCTTGTTGACCAGAAGCTTCCTCAGGGACAGTGATTCCTTAGGAAAGCCTCAATGTCCCTTACCTGAACAAACTGCCAAGTCAGGTTTCCCCAAGTCATCATCAGCTCTAAAGCTCAAGGCAGAGAACATCCAGACAGAACTGGGGAGAAGCTCTCCTCATCCTCCTTTTCCTCATCATCACCATCAACACCACCTGCACCCCCTCCTTCCTTCTCCCTGTTCAAGGACAGGGCAACCAGAAGTCCTGCCCTGTGTTGCACTCAGACAACCACACTGCTCCCAAGGTCAGACCCAAAAAGGATGTGACATGAAGGCTGGGCTGATGTCCTGTACCCCAAGTCAGCCAATGATCTGATACAAGCTGTTTCTGAACTGAGCACAGTCAGGAGAAAATGGACATGAGCACTTTGTTGCTTCAACTGGGCCCCCATGAACCAGCTGGGGGTGGGAGGTATGGAGTGAATTAATGGTTCTCACAATGAGAATTTAGGGCTGCCCTCCCTGCTCTCTCCAAGAGGTCTGAGAGGCACCCAGGAGGGAGTCAGTCAACATCCTTCTCCTTCTCCTTCTGGCTACCACTCTTGTGTCCTCCCAAGAAGGAGTGGTAAGGCCAGAGTGCCTTGTGTAGGACACATGGCCCCTTCCTGAAGGTCCAGGACTTGGAGACCAGCTTCCTGGCTGGTGCAGAGATACAAGTCCTGGAGAGGCTAGAAAAATAGGAGAGGTGGATGTGGTTTGGGGAGCTGGAGGAGTTGGCCCTGACCACTAGCTGGTGCCCAGTAAAAACAAGCAGTCTGACCTCTCTGACAAAGAGGCAGACAGTAAAGAGCAGGCAGAACAAAGGCAAATCATACAGCCTAGAAAAAGATCAAGAAGCCAGTACAAGCGCTGAACACCATCAACCAGAGCAAGAGGGCAATGCTGCCCTCAGGGTCTCAGTAAAAACCTCCAACACCACAGTGGTGAAGGTAAGGAACAGCACAGAACAGGTGGCGTTGGCCCGACCACCCAGCCAACACCACCTATCCAACCCCATGTGGAGAAGTAAGTCACTCCCTGCCACCTACAGCCTTGACAGCATCTGCTGAAGCTAACTTCTCTTCCAGCCCTGTGCGCTCAGCAGCCGCTGATGTGCCATGGGCACGGCAGGCCTCTGGGCCAGGCTAGACTCATCACTGGTGTCTGCCTATTGCAATAGCATCTGTACATGTCACATGGGATCTAAGCCCCTCAAGAGGTCCTAGTTTATCCACCCATTAATAACTTTATTAATAATTCTCACAAACTAGGAAAAGAATGAGGAGAGAGATATCTTCCAGAAGGGGTGTCCATGGAGGTGCTGCACACAAACCCCGATGGCTGGTGTTACTGCCAGATCCCGAATGAGGTGCAGGCTGAGTGCGTGTCCACTACTTTGAGGAAAAGAACTAATGAGGGCTGTGGGTCCTTCCAGTCTCAGTGTGTTGCTGTAGCCACTACTGGACAAGCAGTGACATGCAGACCAAAATGCAAACCAACAGCAACCTTGCTCAATGTGTTACCTCAAAGGTGAGCTGCCACTCTGGCTGTGCCTCAGTCAGAAGGGAAGGTATGATGGGAGTCCACATCAATGGGGAAGGGGATTGTAGGAGAACAAAGCTGGGAAAGCTGGGAGCCCTGTGTGCACCTTGGCGACTTTGCTGAAGGACTAAGTGCCATCTGGGAAAGGCCATGTGGGAAACTTCAATCACGCCTTTACTGCAAAGTTGGAAATAATGTGGTCATAAGAAACCACCATTCTCTTGCCCCCGTTTGACTGTTTCAGTGGCTGGCATCCTGCCACCTGAGGTAGCCCTCGTAGTGTCCTAATTTGTATTTGTAAATTGTGCTGGTTTCTCAGGCATTGTCACCAGCTGTCCTGGGAGGATTCATCTGAAAGCACCACTGACTTTGGGGCTATTTTACAAATTGTTTGAGGGCCTACAGATGTCAGCCTCACAGGGTAAAAAGGAAGGCTGGTGGGAAGGGCTTTTCTGTTGAACTTTGGGGAAGGGTGTTTTGTTTTGGTTTTGGTTTCTCATTCTTTCCTCTGCATTAGCCAAGTAGTTTCACTTTGTTTCCACTGTTTGGACAGTGCCTGACCAAAAGCCATATGTAGGATCTGTGGAAAAGCAGCCGCAGTCCCTCAAAAGGGTGGAGGAGACCCCAAATGAGCCCCTGGGTCAGGTTGGCCCAGAAATTACTAGTCACCCCTAGTGGCCTGCTAGACCCTTGTGCCAAAAGCCAGTGTGATTTCCCAGTGAGCACTGCCTTGGTGCAGAGAGAATTCAAGAATGAGGTTCCCTGAACAGCCTCTAAGTACTTTGGGTTGTATTTTTTCAGCTGTTAACATTTCAGAGGGCACCCTCCAGAAAGAAACATAGCTAGCTTCCCCAGGGGCTCACCTTATGTTGGAAGTGGATTTCAAGATGTACCTTAGATTCAGGTGGACCAGGCCTCAGAACCACTCAGTTTGCCACTAGAACCTCCGAACTAGGGCTATTGTTGTCTACAGAAGAAAGAACATCTTCCAAGACCACTCTACTCTCAGCAGTTCAGCCAGCAAAACAGCATCTGGATTCCTCCAAGACACAAGCACACCTGTCCCCATTCTGGCCTTCCTGGATCCCCAAGGCCTTGGCTGAGATCTCCAAATATCTTGTTTCTTGTCATGAATGGACACCTGATAGCTATAGCAAAGTGTTTACCTTTGTTGTCAAAAGTCATGGTGAGGCCTGTTGTTTTGTTTCCTTGTGTTTTGCTCATGACTTTGTTTACTCTTTTACTCATTACTGTTTACAGTTGTCAACCAACTATCAAAGAGGATATGCTATCAGAGGAATACTTTTAGTTTACCTCTAAGTGGTATTAGTTTATAAACTTTGATATTTTAATCTATTGTATATTTTTGGTGGATAATGATGAGCATCTTTTTTTTTGAACAAAAAATAAATAGGATTAAATAAAGTTCTCTGTATAACAAAGTATTTATTATTTTATATCATTAAGTATAAGTTCACTTTCTCTCACACACAACTATAATAAAAAGTTAATGCCATTCCTTTCAGGGAATATATCATTGCATACACAGACACTACTGCCTGACTACCTGGGTTCCAATTTTAGCTCCACTTACCAGACATGTGATCTTCAGTGTGTTACTTAACATGTTTGTGTTTTACTTTCTTGCGATATAAGGATAATTTCAAAGATATCACAGAGTTAGAAGCAAATAAATTAATACATTGAAAGTACTCAGAAAGATAGTAAGTACTGTAAAAGTACTAAATACCAGTGTAGAACCTGCCTCCATAGACACAAGCTAAGCCCACAGGGCCAGGAGGTACAGGAAGAAGGGAGACTGGGTCAGCGGCACTCGCCCAGGAGGAGCCCACAACTACTGTGAACTGCAAAAGCAGCGTGGAGCTTTGCTCCAAGGTGACTCCTTCCATTCAGTAGGCAGCAGCAAGAGGGGAATGGAGAGTGACGCCTAGCACATGGCCAGAGAGAGCTTAGTCATGTGCCCCTTTGGGAAGCAGTTGATTACTTTAGACTGAGACTCAGAACAACTAAAGAATAACTTTACTTCAGGTGTAACTTTCCTGCGGTGACCAGGTGGGAGATAGCCATCAGAAACAGTTGCATAAAGGGTGCAGCAAGGTACAGAAGCCCTGAGAAGGTTATGCTCAGGCTGGGAAGGGCTCAAATCCCATTCTCTCATGCTGAGAAGCCAGACCTACTGGTGTTGTGCTCTGTCTTACTCCAAAGAGTGCGGGTATCAAGAAGTCAAAGAACAGCAACGTTGCTAAGGCTGAGGGGGAAAAGCAAGCCTTGTATATGGTTGGTGGGAACGTAAACTGGTGCAATCATTATGGAAATCAGGACCGGGATTTTTCAAAAAATTAAAATGGGGTACTCCATTCAACCCAGCTGTCCCCTTCTAGGGATCCTCCCTAGAAAAGTTAAAGATGTCTTATTAGAGTGATACATGCATTTCCATATTTTTAACAGCACACCTCATAATAGTTAAACCTTGGAAGCACCTTCTATTCCATCAACACATGAATAGACAAGGAAAATGTCATACTTATATGCAATGGAATATGCCACTCTGGCATAAAGTAGAATAAACTGGAGACATTCGTAGGAAAATGGATGCTCCTTGAGACTATAATGTTAAGTAAAATAACTCAGACACACATGTATAAATATTGCATAGTTTCTCTTAAATGAGAAATCTAAAGATAAAGAGCAAAATAAAAAAGTAGACCTTCCACAAAAGGGATAGGAATGAAGAGATGGAGGGAAAGAAGAGAGGTGAAGGGGACTAAAAAAGAGAATTAGACGGATTATGTACATATTTAAACTCCACATGAGGAA
>NW_004524685.1:4205730-4209398 GCF_000260255.1 Octodon degus | reverse complement strand
AGCTAGGTGGGTCTTGCCTCTAGCCTCTTTGCAGGGAGTTCTGCTGAAGTGTTCCTCACTGGGCCTGCACTCTGGGTCGAATGAAGATCGGTGGGCCCTGGGTGGTCTCACTCACATGCCAGCCCTGGGCTCTGGGTCTATTCAGGATCCAGTGGCTCCGGGCAGTCTCTCTCACTCTCCCGGTCTGTGCTCTGGGTCTATTCAGGATCCCGTGGCCCCGGGCAGTCTCACTCCTGAAAAATTTGAAGAAAATCAATTTAGTACAAAATCTTGATTTGCAAGGATAACTCATTCTGCTCATAATCTAAAGCCCAGCAATTGAGACTGGGCATGATGGTGCGCGCCTGTAATCCCAGACAGCAAGAAAGACTGTGAACATGTGCCACTCGATGTGATATGCCATTGGTTTTGCAAGACATCACTCATTTATCCAGTTAAAATTTCTTAGAAATCTTTGCTTATCTTGCAGAACACTTCCAGAACAAATCACTTGCAATCTAAGGTTTGACTGTATAATTTGGAAATAGTATTGAGACTTAAAGAGAATAAATACAGAAGATGTTGTAAAGAACGCTACTTGAGAACCAGGAGAATTAGTTTAAGTTCTCTACCACTAACTGGTTGTTTGGCTGTAGACAAGGCTGATCTTGGGGCCTTGTTCATTCATCTGTTCTTTTCCACTTCCTCCTGTCATCTTTTGCACAGATACTTCCTGAAAATCCAGTATATTTTGTTAAGTGCCAGGATATTTGTTCTCTCAAGGGTTTTGCTATGAAGAAAGTCAAATTTAAAATTAAATTAAAGCCATAATTTAAATAGTACAGCGTGTTAAATGTAACAATGGAGACTGCAGAATTGCCTTTCACTTTAGAAAGCTGTTCATAAACAGGCATCGTTAAAAGCTTTCTGTTAACCAAAAGAAAGTCAATTTAGACTGTAGGCTTTTATCATCTCTGTTCTCATTTTGGCCATCTTCTGACATTGATGATATCAGTTGAGGAACTCAATTTAATTGGACACTGGATAAGCAGGTGAGCCTTTTGTGGCTTTTCTTTAAAAAGGAATTATAAGGCTGGCCAAATAGCTCAGCGGATTAAAGCACCTGTAAGCAGGCACAGGAGCCAGGGGTTCAATCCCCAGGCCTGCCATGCCAGCCCCACCCCCGGGGGTGTGCTGAGACAGCAATTGAGACTGGGCATGGTGGTACTCACCTGTAATTCCAGCTCTTGGGAGGCTGTAAACAGGAGGATCACTATGAGTCCGATCTAGTAGTGAGGCCATGAACACCCTGTAGACCCTTCCCTAAAATACAAAATAAATAAATAAATATTTTTAAAATTGTAAATGGAACTAAGTGCCAGAGTCTTTGATAGTGTTGTTTATAATCTTTCCAAATAATAAAGTTATAAATGGTTACACACTTCTATCTTTAGGTCAAAAGATACTTGAAGATATCATCACAGCAGTTGATTACTACAATTTCCAGATTAAATCCCTAAAGATCCCTTAGGTCCAGATTGAAACAAAAGTCCAAAAATACATAATGGCTTTATTTTTGAATAACCAAAATGAGATATTATTAAATAATAATCTCACAGTATTAATAAACCATTATAAGAAAATATAGATAAGAAATTTATTCAGAAATTAATGACTCAAAAAAATTTAAGATATTTAAAAGTTGTTTAATAATCTAGGGCAAAGGCCAGCCAAATAGCTCAGTGGATTAAAGCACCTGCAAGTAGGTGCAGGGGCCTGTGGTTTGATCCCCGGGCCTGCTGTGCCAGCCCCACCCTTAGGGCATGCTGAGATGGCAATTGAGACTGGGCATGGTGACACACGCCTGTAATCCCAGCTCTTGGGAAGCTGTAAACAGGCGGATCGCTATGAGTCCAATCTAGTAGAGACCCTGAACACCCTGTAGACCCTCCCCTAAAAATACAAAATAATAATAATAATACAGGACATTTTAGCAATTTGCCACAAAGATAAGGTATTATTAATCAAGTTATTACTTAAACAAGAAGAAAAATAAAACTTCCTTTTGATTTGAATTGAATTTTATCCCCCAAATTCATTCTTTTTTTTTTTTTTTTTTTTTTTTGCAGTACCAGGGATTCAATTCAGGACTTTATGCTTGCCAGGAAGGCACTTATTCTACTGAGCCATCTCCCTAGCCCCAAAATTCATATATATTGAAGACAAATTGAGTGGATCCTGATACAATGACTGGTGTTCTTATAGGAGAAGAAGATTTTGGCCAAGAAATATAGCTATCCATGGAGGAGAAGATTATAGAAAGCCAGGCAGAGAAATTAGAGGGATGCGCCTACAAGCCAAGGAGTGCTAAGAACTTGCAGCAACCACCAGAAGCAATAAGAGATAAGGGTGGATTCTTACTCAGAACCTTTAGTGGACCTGCTGATACCTTGATTTCAGAATTCTAACCTCCAGAGCTATGAAAGCTACTTTGTGGCAGTTTGTTACAGCAGCCTGAAGGAACTAATAGCTTCTTCAGCAAAACTGCAGTATTTCTACATTCAGCCAAAACAGAGGAACAGTAGCTAGCTGTATCGATCTGCCTGAAGCAAAGTGTCTTTTGCCTGGATAAGAGATCTAAATCAACATTTTCCAGTCATGGGACATCAAACAGCCCAGAACAATGATTGGTTAGAATGGAGAATTAAAAAAAAAAACGAAAACAGCTACCTACAGTTACCCTCCAGATTATTGCCTGAAAAAGATATGCGGGCTACAGCACAAGCAGAGAGAACCTAGTCAACTGACAGTCTCCTTGAGTTGGACAGATTGAGCTGGGGGCTTGGGTAAACCTGAGTGTGTAGGAATAAGTACACAGAATAGTGGCCATGTGAAAGGTGTGGGAGGCAGGGAATTGTCCGTATCAGAGGGCATTATTAAACACTTTCTGTTACCCAAAGGACAGTCCATGTACACTGTACTTTTATCACCTCCACTCTCATTTCATTCATGCTTCTGACATTGTTATCCTTCATTTCCTTAATTAGGTACTGATTGATTGACAGGGAAGCTATCTGAGGCTGAAGAAATAATTTTTTTAAAAGAGGAGAGAAAGTAATTTTCAAAACATACCAGGAATATTGTGTATTCTCAGCAGTCAGGGTGTAAAGTTCATAAATGATGGGAACATATATGGCACACTCAAGTGTTTTGGTGTAGTTGTAGGGAAAAATTAGCTCTACACTGAATGCTTCTCTGTCTTCTAACAATGTTTTTTTAAATATGGAATGCTTCACGAATTTGCGTGTCATCCTTGCGCAGGGGCCGTGCTAATCTTCTCTGTATCGTTCCAATTTTAGTATATGTGCTGCCGAAGTGAGCACCTAACAATGTTTTAAAGGAAGACCTGAAAGGATTAAATTGTTTCCAAATAATTTAACTGTGTTCCAGAACAAAATCCAGTAATATTTTTAGAAATGTAAATAAATCTCTTACTTAGCAAGGTAAAATTCACAATGTATGACATCTAGTTACAAATGATCCAGCATGAGGGCCGGTCAAATAGCTCAGTGGATTAAAGCACCTGTAAGCAGGTACAGGAACCGGGGGTTCAATCCCTGGGCCTGCTGTGCCAGCCCCACCCCCGGAGCACACTGAGATGGCAATTGAGACTGGGCGTGGTGGCATGT
>NW_004524685.1:4204559-4205630 GCF_000260255.1 Octodon degus | reverse complement strand
TAGACTCTTCCCTAAAATTAAAAAAAAAAAAAAAAAAAGATTAAGCACGCAAGTAAGGAGAAAAATTATCTAAAATGACAAGATATGCTAATCAATAGAAATAAATTTAAAAATTATAATAGAGTTTATAGAGAGGCACATTATACATATTCCATATGTACAGTATATATTACACAAAGATAGCAGGTTATGGAAAGAATAAACATGCTAAGTAGCAACATAGATCAATCTTCTATGGCTAAAATTACAATGACTGAGGTAGAAAAGACAATAAAAGGAATTGACAACAGATTATATATCTACCATGAAATAAGAAACTGATGAATTTGAATACACAGCATTAAAACTGTCCAGAATAAAACACAAAGGAAAAGACTAAAAATAAAATGAACAGCATCCCATTAAAGACAAATCTTTAAGTGATCTGCTACATGTAACACTGGATTCTAGAAAGTACAACAAAAGGATGTACTGAGACAAAAAATTATTAGAATCTGTAATGGTTGAAAATGTTTTCCAAATTCCAAAGAACACTGAGATTCCATCTCACCCCAGAAAGAATGGCTATCATCAAGAAGTCAACCAGTATCAAATGCTGGAGAGGTTGCAGGAGAAAAGAAACCCTTCTCCACTGTTGGTGAGAGTGTAGACTGGTGCAACCAAGGTAGAAATCAGTGTGGAGATTCTCAAAAAAATGAGAATTGGTGGTACCATTTGACCCAGCTATTCCCGTTCTGTGTATCTTCCTAAAAGAAGAATATTGGACCACAATGATATATGCGCACTCATGTTTATAGCAGCACAATGTGTAATAGCTAGACCTTAGAAACAACCGAAATGCCCATCAACTGAAGAAAGGATAAAAATGTGGTCTTTTTATGCAGTAAGTACTACTCAGCAATAAAAAAGGATAAACTGGAGACTTTTGTAGGTAAATGGATGCAACTCAAGACCATACTCATGAGCAAAATAAACCAGATGTACGTGTGTCTTCCTTGTGCAAGAAACTGAAAGAGTAAATAAGAGCCAAAATATACACTAGATATTGTGAAATGGGAAGAAACACCAAAA
>NW_004524685.1:4199466-4203835 GCF_000260255.1 Octodon degus | reverse complement strand
AGAGAGAGAGAGAGAGAGAGAGAGAGAGAACTCCTATAAGCAGCTACATAGAAGATACATGACAAAGAGAAAGAATACATTTTCAAATGTCAGTATACTCCAATTCAGAAAATATACAAGCCAGAAGTGGTAAGCAACATCTTTAAAATAATAAAGAAGAGGGCTGGGAAATGGCTCAGTAGAATAAGTACTTGCCTGCCAAGTACAAGGCCTGAGTTCAAACCCCAGTTCCGCCAAAAAAAATAAAATAAAATAATAAAGAAGAGAAAATTGACCCACAGTAAATGGAAGAAAAAAATAAAATTAGATGGCATACCGTGAACAATGGTGGAATCAAATTAAACAACTCTTAAAGGCTACTAAATGTTATGTAGTGGAATATATTCCTCTTACCCAATACGCTTTGCCTTCTTTTCCACTTCCACTGTGAAAAGATTTCTAAGAATTGGGCTGGGCTCCTTTTTGAAGCTGTGTAACAGAAACTTTGAGTTTCGTCATGCACCATTTCAAGTAAGGCCAAGACTACAATTCATAAGTCTATCAGCTATCATTAGAATACTGAAACATACAAATTTACTGTATGCTACAAACATTAGGAAGACTGGATTTCTTACCAAGCAAAGTGGAAAGACCTCTTGGATTAAAATATACAGATCCTCAGGACTGAGATGGATGTAGAAGACACTCAGGACTCATCTGACACTATGTCCTAAGCATAGTCAGTGAAATGGAAGCAGAGAAAAACACAGCTTGCTCTTCCAAGGATTGCAAAGGAAACACTGATAGTTCAAGAGCAGCACACCTAGTGATGAGAAGACTTCATCTCTAGTGTGGAATCATGATCAGGAGGGGTCCTGGGTGGCTCCTGGATTCTGTCCTTTTTTTTTTTTTTTTTTTTTTTGCAGTACCGGGGACTGAACTCAGGACCCTGTGCTTGCTAGGTAAGCGCTTATTTTACTGAGCTATCTCCCCGGCCCCCTGTCCCTTTATAAAGCCACCTGCTGAACAGTATTTATACCTACACAGTACAGTATTTAGGCCAGCCCTTGCCAGTATACCGTGCTGTCTTCAAGGTCAGAGACCCCATCTATACGCATGGTGCCACCATTTCATAAGCGTGCTTTAAAAGGCAAGAGTAGGCCCTCTAGAATCTAAAAGGTTATATTGCTATATATTGTCGTACATAACAGGTTATATTGTTATAAAGGTTATATCATTATATATTGTTAGATATAATCATGGGAGAGTCTGGAAACTTAATCAAAATAAAACGAGACTTCAAATCCTAGTTGAAACCAAAGGACAGAGGCTTATTGTCTCTTTTCTGGGTTCAGTTAGTTTTTCAAAACACTTTTAAATGCACGTGTTTTCATCTTTCAGTGAGAGGTTGGGTGGATCCAGCTTTTACCTGAACCAATCTGTCTATCCTTTTCCCATGGTGTTGTGGAAAAAAGCAGATGGATGGTGACTCACAGCTTGGCATGCTTCTTGGTTTCTATGAACTGACACCAAACTGCTTTCCAAAACAGAGGCGTTTACAAAGAACCCAAAGGAGTGTTTCTGGCCTGAGGATGTAGGTCACGATATAAGACCCCTAGCACTGGGCTTCAATCACTCTATTTGGTTCTGGACAGTAAGGACTAGTAAATGGAGAAGGAATTACAGGTGGAGATTGTCCCAGTTACCACTCAACGTCACTTCAGAAGTCTTCCCTGAGTTTGTCGTGCCCCTTCTCTTCCTCCCTGGACTCCCTAGCCCCAGATTTTGGGATCACAGCCTGTCTGAGTCACTGTTCCATCGCAGGAACAAGAGTTTGCACTCACAACGTAAACCTATAGGTTTAATCTGACCCCCAGTTTTGATGTTTCAGTGTAGAGTGGCTGGCTCCAGGAGAGAAAAGGAGTGGGGGGGGGGGAAGGGTTCAGCAGAGGAAGACACCCAGTGGAGAGAGAAAGAAGAGCCAGGTACAGAAAACGCTCTTCCAGGTGGTGACTCCACTGACTCACCCTCAGCTCGGCCCTTCCTGCAAACACATGACACTTTTTGTGGGTATGTTAGAGCCAAATTGTAACGCAGACCTTGGAAACAGTGCAGGATGATCCTGTTATGAAAGTCGCCCTTTTTGGTTACTTCCCCTGCACCAGGATGCAGAGACTTCTCCCTTGTTCCAAAAAGCAGAGCAGGGCCGACCAAATAGCTCAGTGGATTAAAGTGCCTGCAAGCAAGCACAGGAGGCAGGGGTTTGATCCAGGCCTGCCATGCTGGCCCCGGCCCCGGAGCACACTGAGACAGCAATTGAGACTGGGCGTGGTGGCACGGGCCTGTAATCCCAGTTCTTGGGAGGCTGTAAACAGGCTGACCACTATAAGCCAATCTACACAGTGAGACCCTGAACACCCTGTAGACCCTGTCCTAAAATAAAAAAAAAAAAAAAAAAAAAAGGCAGAGCAAATACCTAGAACGTGCAGAAAGCACAGAAAAAATAAAGGTAAATGAAGCCAGGATTAGTTGTGACAACAAGAAAGGACAATGCATCTATGACAATGTCAGTTTCCTGCCACTCTTCCCAGCTCTGCTTGATTTCCACAAGCTTGCTCTTGCTCTTGCTCCGTGAACTCTTCCATCCTCACCACTACACCTGATCCTTATGCCCACTGATGAATTTCTCTCTGCTTATCACTGGACATGCCAGTCCCTTCTCAAAGGCTTTGTGGGAGCCACACCTTGAAACATGGATCCTGAGCTGGTGCTAATCACATTTACAGGATACATCTCAGTTTCCAAAGAGTTGACCCTTGACACAATTTTATTAAACCCTATCAAAATTCCATAAAACAAGTGGCCCATGCCTCTAATGCCAACACTATGGTAAGCTGAGGCAAGGACATCATAAATTCTAACCCAGCCTGGGTAATTTAGCACTTAGTAAGACCCTGACTAACAAAACTGAGTTTGTGTCTGAGAGACACGAGGAATGCAGCTCAGTGTAAGGGTCCTGGGTTCAAACCTCAGTACGGAGGAGGTGGGATTTGCTGGAGATGCAAGTCAGCATAAAGACAAAATAATGTCAAAATATGGCAGTGCCTAAAAATATCCGTGCGATATCATTATTCCTATTTCACTGTTAAAGAGATTGGGGGCCCAGTGAGGTTAAACTGTTAACCTGAAGTTGCCCCACAGCAGTAGGTACCAGCAGGCGTATTAAGCTCTCCCCACATAGCCTCAGCCTCTATACTTGATCTTAGCCAAAAGGCCGAGAAGCTAAAAGGAGCTCAGCCTCTCTTTTCCAAAGTGTTTGACATTTTAAATTTTTGTTCTTGATCCCTTGCATATTCTTTTTTTAAAAAAATTTATTTATTTTAGTTATTTATTTTGTGTGTGTGTGTGTGTGTGTGTGTGTGTGGCCAGCTCAGTCCACCAGGGGGCGGGGCTGGCTGGCATGTGGTGCTGGGGGATTGAACCGCGGTCCATGTGCTTTGCTAAGCTTGTTCTAAGTAGGTACTTTAGACCACTGAGCCATCTCACCAGCCCCCCTTGCATATTCTGTACCTCCCATCCTTTACCTCTGACACACACAAACACACACACACACACACACACACACACACACAGAGCCTCAGTGTTCTTGCCCAACGCCCTCTTCAGACAACATCTGACTTCCTTCTCAGAACAGCCTTCTGGATTTGCGCCATAATACTCCAGCTTAGCTTAGTCTGCTGTGACACCTTGTATGTCTTACAACCACAAAATCCCCAATTCATTCTTCTTTTGCTATTTCTCCCACAGAGCCTGTCATCTGTCTTGAAAAACAGAAACTGCATCTGCCTAGATCACCCTGCATGATACCCAGCAAGGGAGTAAGTGTAAGTACAGGCTTAAAATCACTGTGCTTATTATAATGGTGGTGCCAACATGATCCCATTCCCTTGAGTTTACACCTTCTTTTATTTTTATTTATTTGTTTTGACAGAACTGGGGATTGAACCCAGGCCCTTGAGCTTGCCAGGCAAGCACTTATTCTACTAAGCCATCTCCCCGGCCCCTGCACCTTCTTTTTTTTTTTTTTTTTTTAACCTTCTTTTAAAAGCTCAAAAATATCAATGGATCCCCAGGCCTGCTGTGCTGGCAGCATGCCTGGGGCACCCTGAGATGGCAATTGAGACTGGGCATGGTACCTGTAATCCCAGCTCTTGGGAGGCTGTAAACAGGTGGATCACTATGAGTCTGATCTAGTAGTGTGACCCTGAGCACCCTGCAGACTCTTCCCTAAAAAATACTATATATAGGGGCTGGGTAGATGGCTCAGTGGAATAAGTGCTTTCCTGGCAAGCACAAGGCCTGAGTTCAATTCCCAGTTCCACAAAAAAAA
>NW_004524685.1:4185462-4199365 GCF_000260255.1 Octodon degus | reverse complement strand
ACAGTGCTAAGGAAAGTGTAAAGGACTAGCTCTATAAAGTCAAGTTAATGGAAAAATTTTTAAAAATAGAAAAAGAACACATGAAGCAATTAGGAGGGTATCACAGAAATGTAGAAAAGTCACAGGTTGTGTAGTCAGATGCTTCTGTGATCTTGGGCAAGTTGTTTAATTTCTTAAAAGCTTTAATTCCCAAGTTTTTTTTTTTTTTTTAATATGTCAAAAAATTCACCTCAGAGCATTCTGTAGAACATCATGTAAGATAATCTAGGAATCATCTGGCTCTTGGAAGGTGCCCTATAAATGTCACTTCCCTTTTCTTTCCTTCTAGAAAGGAACCATAGTCATCAAATGAATAATAGCACCCAAAGATTGGTCTCGATGCATTCTAAAATGCTCCTTAGAAGTTTTCGATGTTTTCTGGTCTTCTGTGAAAATACACATTTTTTTTTCTGCAATCACCAGCTTCAAAGAGAAAATGGATATTAGGGAATAGCTCCCCTAATCTTGTCATTTACCAAAATTTACAAACTAAACAAGATTTACATGTCTGAAGACATGCCTTAGCTGCTCCTTGAACATCACCCCAACACACTATATTATTTATTCACACATCTGCATCTCCCCCTGGTTTCAAGAGCTCCTATGGCAAAATCCAGACATTGTTCCTCTTTGTTTTGTGACCTAGCCTGGTGACTGCCCTAGTTATCATCTCCATTCCATTGAACTGAACCGTTCATCTTTGGGTCTAAAATGCCCTTGTATACATCCTATACTTTATTATTCTCCCAACAGCATTCTCCAGAGCCTCAGAAGTTTGAAGCACTGAAGTGGGGGGGAGGGGAGTCAGTGAGTGAAAAAGAATTAGGATTGTTGGGTACATGTCCCAACTTCCCATGACAAATGTAATGTACTGCAAATATGTATGAATAAAAAAAATTAAACTAAAAAAAAAGATCAAGCATTGAGCCACGTCTTGGTTTTGTCCTTTAGGAATAAATGTTTGAAAATAGCTTTTCCTTTCCTTTGCAAAGTTAAAACTTAGTCAAACAAGAAGGGATAGAAGATTTCAGAGAAATAGAAATACCTGGGACTAATTCCAATTGGGTTATGCTTTTTCTTTATCACCATAACCTGGGGCTCCTCTACACCCACCCCATGCCTCAGGGACACCTTGTGAAAGGCTCACGGGGTGTGACTGGTGGATGCCTGCAGGGCTCTGTGCTTAGTAACCGTGTGGTGAGGGTGACCACAGTCATAGGTCCAGGTAGTGGGAGGTGGCAGTTCTGCCTCAGGTAACAAAATCAATGATGACTAAGTTCACAATAGAGGTATCTCTAAATCTCTGAAATGCTCCTCCTCTGTCCTGACACATCTCTATTTCTATTCACTTTTTTTTTAAAGAGGAAATAAGTACAGGCTCAGGCAAGGGCCCTTTTTCATTATTTAACTCACTCATTATCAAACTGTCATCGATACACTGGGATCTGCAATTACTGAAGACACACGCTAAGGGAAGATCTAGAAAAATACCTACGTGATAGATTCATAGTCAGTCATTTAGGGGAAATGAAGGAGCCGCAGACTGAGTTTTTAAACTTAAAATCAGATTTCAAAGACAACAAATAGTAAGCAAGAAAAGAATGTCCCTGAAAAGAATGGCCTTGGGAATCCTTTCTTCAACTTTAACAGTGAAGGGCACGTATACCAGTTCCTAAGTTTTAGTGAACTTAGTTTATGTATAAAACACTACACATGTTGCTCATCAACATCAGCTGAAACCTTCTATATTAACTATTTAGCCCCTGGTAGACAAACCCCAGGCCCCACAGACTGTCTCAAGTATCCCTATGGCACCCCAATGTCAAGGCCAACCAGCAGTGAGCACAGATCCTCAGGCACAGAATCTGTTTTTGCCTAGCTGACTCTTCTGGGTACACGAGAGCGTTGAGCCTGAGCTAGGGCAATCCCATTCCTCTAAAGATGAAACCGAGGCCCAAAGCTCACCTGGTCAGCACTGGCTGCAGGCAGAGCAGCAATGCCGCACCAGCCACAGCTGTCTGAGTACTTGCTTGGCCTCCCAAGCCCTGGTGTACACCAGAAAACGGGGCTCGATGGATCTTTGCAATCCCTTCATCAGTAAGCTATATATCAGAGAATTTTGCTGATCTTATAAGCAGAATTCCTCTAATCTAGTGACTAGATGATATTCTTTAGAGAGCCAAGCTAGCTCGTCCTATGCTAATTGTAGTAAAAGTTAAGATAATGATGGCATTTAGCAGTAGAAATAATTATAAATTATTAAGCACTTACTATGTGCCAAGTATCATGTTGAGCATTAAACCTCTTATGTTTTATTTCAGTTAATCAGCCCAACTGCCAGAATCCTCCCTTATGCCTAATCCCCATGACCTGCAAAAAGCTGGCGCAAATAAATGGCTTCATTCTCTGTAGGATCTGTGCGCTCATCTCCTCACCCAAATCAAATCCTTTGTAAATTCTGAATGTGGTATGTGTGGTTTGAAGTGGGCAGTTAAGAGACAGGTATCTCCAGAAATAAAAATGCAAGTGGTAGAGATTAATGTTTGATTCCATGGCTGTGGTGCCAAGTCATTTGATAGTAACTTATAATTACTATATTTGATGTTGCTCAACTGTCTCTAAGATGGATTGCAGGGTGGGGTGGGAGAGGTGCCTTCTAGTCTTTTCCAGTGAAATGTTTCTGTGTTATCACATGACAAAAAGTTCTGTAAGGTAAGGGATTTAGAGAGATATGCCTGGCTTCCTGTGGATGGGCGCCAGGTAGAGGAAATAAACAGATAGAGTTCCCATTGGATACAGATGCCCTACAAAAAGTGTTTCCTACCGCGCTGCCAAGGCAATGCTAGCTGCTGCATTTATGCAGGTGGGGAGGAAAGAGAGACTGAGTAAAGTGTTTGGGGACTGGGTAAAGCAGAAAATAAGAAAACACCACATTTTCTGATTCGGCTGATAGGGCATAAACTCCTACAACCAACAGTTTATTGGCAACTCTGATTCTTATGTAAGGTGAAGTCCATCTGACGACTAAATGCGGACCACCGTGCTCTTCCTGGAAAGTTCACAGGTGGCCGGAGGTTACTGGATGCCAGACAGGACAGCTTCGTAGCGACCTGTAGTCTGGCGATCATAGCTGGCATGCTATGGATGTTGTCTTCTTCAGTTTCCTGGGATTAGTCCAGATAGTATTTTAACACTTTAATTGTTAATGTAAAAATTTGAAAAGTTCACATTAAAATCCAGATCTGTGGTATTACTTTCTAAAATGAGAAAGCTTTCTTACATTTTTACCTAACAGCTACTCAGTCCTTCAAAGATGGTCCTCACTGGCGCTGGGGAGATGGCTCAGGAGAATAAGTGCTTCTCTGGCAAGCACAAGGGCCTGAGTTCAATCCCAGGTTCGGAAAAAAAAAAAAAAAATCAGTACAAAGATGGTCCTCACTGTTCTCATGGTTCTCAGTACTTGAGGTCAATATCAACTGGTACTAATTCTTAGGTGTAACATTTGGCTACCTGACTGCATCTTGCAAGGATGAAGCTGGGACAATACCATTATTAGATCCCTCACCACTGCCTATAGGCAAAGTTCCAAGGCTATGATAGGCAAGCTCATGTACATAAAGTCCCAGCTAATCTCTCTTGTTTGTTGTCCATGCCTAGCTAGGTGTGGTGTGGTGGTGTACTTCTGTAATCCCACTACTCTGGAAACTAAGGCAGGAGGATTGCTGAAACTCTGAGGCTAGCCTGGGCTATGCAATGAATTCCAGGCCAACCTGAACTACAAAGTGAGATCTGTCTAAAAAAAAAAAAAGAAAGCACAACAAAATGAATCACACAGTCTAGCCACAGTAGATAGTTGTCATGTATAGCTAAGGCTCTGTTCTGTCTGTCCCAAATGTCCTGCCTTGCTATCAACTCTTGCTCACCCTCTTATACCCAATTTAGTAGTCCAAGCCTAAACGCTCAGGCAATGAAGCCTGTTCACAGTACCAAATAACTTTGACAGAATCCCCTAGGGGAAGTTCAGTATTAATGTCCCCCTTTTTTATGTCACCAGTGCCACGATAATCATGAATAAACCTAAGGTTCAACAAATAAAGAATGTGTCCTTCAATTACGTGGGTAATCGTACTCATAAATATAGCTGAGAGGAAAAACAAGTTAAAAGCATTCTTGCTCCTTGAGAAACT
This sequence comes from Octodon degus, assembly GCF_000260255.1. Lineage (NCBI taxonomy): Eukaryota > Metazoa > Chordata > Mammalia > Rodentia > Octodontidae > Octodon > Octodon degus. The sequence goes on along the minus strand of NW_004524685.1, from coordinate 4,195,139 downwards.
CTTAGATTGGCCGACCACGGAATAAATGATATTGAAATTTTAACTTCATAGCAAATGTAGGTAGTTCCCATCAGGCCAAGCCTTACTCTAGAAGTGGGGACGGCCTGAGCAACGTGGTTTATGAGGTGTTAGAAGAACACTGTGCATCTTAAATATCTTCCCCAACAACCTGCCAAGGTGCCTAAAATCCACTTACTTATACTAACCCCGTTTTATGTTCAAGTGCAAATCCTGTTCCCTCTCTTCCCTAAGAACCAGTTCATTGGGCAAATTCCCAGGGTGTAGCAGTTTCTCATAAACAAAGAGAAAGCTCCAAAAGATAGACAGGACAAGCATGTTTAACGTAAAAGATAAGAGAGCAGGCCATGTAGCTCAGTGGTTAAGCACAAGACCTGGGTCCAAACCCAGTTCTGCTGCCTGCTAGGTGGGTGAATGCTGGCTCCTCACTAACTTCTGTTCTTCCATCTTCATAGGGATAGCAAAGGAGGACACAGGCAAGAGGATCTCCTTCAGTGGGGCAGTGGACAATTACAAGAATCGGTATGCAACAGGCACTCCAAACAGTGCCCCCCCCCCCCCGCCAAAGTGAACCACATCAAAGTAATCTTGTCACTAGTAGGAAAGGATGACTTGATATTTAGTGCAGAAAGGGACTGCTCGATGTTACAACCTGCGGCCTCTCTTCCTAATTTACCGATGAAGCATACAGGAGGTCCACAGGGCCCGGGCAGCTGGCCCAAAGCTGCGGGGCGCTTCCTGAGGCGAAGCAGAGGAAGAACGGGTTGTGGGAGAAGGGAAACTGCCAGCCCTAGCGCGTCTTTCTGGGGGACAATGGAGCCCTTGAGGGCTTTCCCCCAAAGGATGTTCCATGCCCCCGCTGGGTTGCTCTGTGTCTGCGCAAACGCCCCCTTACGCCAACGCCCCACACCCTTGCCCTGGGCGTACCCCCAAATCTGGCGGGGCGCTGCAACACGCTGCCCCGCTGGGAGGACGTGTCAACCGCGGGGTGGACGGGAAAAGTGACACAATCGGGCAGCGGCGCTCTGAGCGCCAGCCTCCCACGCAGCCCGGGCCGCCTCTGGCCCCTCGAGGGTGCGGGTCGGGGTCGCACTGCTGCTCGTCCCCGGGCTGCCCGCGACACCGCGGTCCCTTGAGCCTCGACCGGGCTCGCCTGGGGTACTTTTCAGGAAAGCTGCCACCAGGCCGGCTCCCAGGGCTTCCGCCGCCCCCCGGAGCTGGATGACGGAGTCCTGAAAGACTTTCACCAAATATGGGCCGTGGCTGGAAGCGTCCTGTGCCGCGGCCGCCGGAAACCTCGTGTCCTGCCAGCTGGGGGACCCGGGAGCCGGCGGGCGCGCGGGGGGGCGGGGGGGCTGGCGGCCGGCAGGGGGCGGCGGCGGCCGAGGTCCCAAACCCGGAGCCAGCGCGCGGCCTCCCCGGCGCGGACCCTGACGCTACCTCCGCAGGGACCCGCAGCAGGCCCGGCCCGGCCTGAGCGTCTGTCCCCAGGTTCCAGCCGCCACCATAATCCCGGTTTCCTTTGACTACACAGGCGATCGAGCACGATGGGGAGCTTTAAAGCTGGTCTCAGTAGACACCATAAACTGTTGTATTACAGTGGCTGTAAAAAGCGCAGTTGTGAGATGGTGTGCAGGCAAGTATCTCATTAGGAGCACACGCACACGGCTATTAGAGTCGTTCCTGTCGCTCCGGGCAGTTGTTCTCAAAGTGTGATCCGCAGAGCAGCAACATCGCCACCACTTAGGGGTGCTTGTTAAAATGTCACCGGAGAGAAGCTCTGAGGTTGGGCCTGGCGATCTGTCTCTCAGCCGGCCCTCCGAGTGCTTCTGATGTACGCTGAAGGTGAAGAAGCCCTGGACTAGGGCTAGGAAACCGGGACCGCCGGGTTTAGCGTTATGATTATTCTTAGTTGCTGCCAGGCACTGACCCCTCCTTGGGGTAATCCAGAATTCACTGGCAGCTGCGAAGGAACGATTTCCCGTCGCCCAGGCCAAAGCCCAGGAGCTGCAGAGGACGAGCAGTCCCTTCTCTGTGGCTTCTAGCCCAAGGAAACAAGTCGGCCCGTTATTCCCTCCTGGGGCATCCGCGTGGAGAGGAGTGGGAGGAGAAAGACAGCAAAAGATCCGTGCGGAATCAGGGCCCAAGCCACACTTACCAGTCACATTTGCACATTTTCTCACTTATCTGTCAATGTAAATGGATCTCCACCTCTTAGCAAGCCGAGAAGGCAACAGGCCAGTCTGGGATTTTGGGATTGTCGTTGGGTAGGATGTGAGGAGCCGCTGTTCCTCTTGCTTGATGTCGTGTACGAGCAGGACATCCCATGTGGAAAGGCTGTGCACACAGGTTACACCAGTCTCACCCGCTCCTCTACCTCAGGGCCCTGCGGTGCCAGCTTCCAACCCCATCCCACTACACACCCCCTGCTTTAAGCGGGCGGCTGATGGCGAGGTTCTCCCAGTTTCTCCTCTGGGGAAAACTCATTTTCAAAGATTCCCCAGTTTAAGCCCAGAAACAAAACCCACACACCCATGTCACAAAACTTTAATCTGATTTTTCAATGAATCTCTGGAATGGTGTGTGTCTGTGTGTGCGCGCGCGTGCACGCGTCCGTGTTTGAACGTGGTACAGCAAACTCGCTCTCTTTGTCACTTCCCCATCCCATAAAGGAACAAGATATATAATGGCCAATTGGATCATCCAGTGTAATTTTATTTTAAATCGTGATAGACGGATTGCATGAAAAACAAGGAATTCCAAAGAATTTCCTGCTCTGGGAACAGAAGTTAAGTCTATATTTAACAACATTTGAAACTGTCAAGAATGCTTTGTGGTTGGATAACAGAGGCAGAAAAATGTTAAAAACGCAGGCTACTGCTATACCCAAATATGGAAATATTGTTACGTCTGGTGTCTGATTCACCATCTGGAAATACTTACAACCATGAAGTCAAATAGAAAAGACGCCACAACAGAAGCCAGGAACCCTCCTCTCCATTCTTTCTCCACCACCCCCTCCCACCCTATATTGCGCCTCCTCCTTCCCCTCCCCCTCTTTAAGAAAGAAACAATGCAATGCTAAGACAGGGGGAAAAAGTTTCTAATTAATAATTGATGGATTGACTTGCAGTGGGAGGCAGGGTTCAGACATTTCTCCCTTTATTTGCATAACACCTGACAGCCCATTGTCTCGAAAAGTCCCCACCTCCAGAGAGCCTCGGATCCTACGCCCTCTGGCAAATACCTCTTGGACTTATGAAAGGGCACTTTTGAATGAATGAATTTAACTCTTTCCTGTACCAGTTCTCCTTGGAGTGTGAACCATTCACAGAAAAGTTAACACTGAAGGCCCTTTTAAGCAAGACTGGCTAAACTGTGAAGACTCAAACAGCCTTAAATATTTTTACAGTCCTTATCTTAGAGAATATGCAAGGGGGGGGCTGACATAATTTTTTAATTTAAATCACATAAGATAGTTTTTGAAACTTTCAGGGAAAGTTCATCAGTCATGCTAATGGTACTGGTGATGTTCACGTAATTTGCTTATGAGAGTGCTTATGTGTGACTTGTGGGTAGAAAAAGTCTTTAAAAATCTGTTAATAGTTTTATTACACGGTTACAGTCTAAATCCCTAGTTTCTCTACTTGGAGAGCAAGGCATTGAGATTCACTTGATATGGAAAGCTTCCAAGTGGTCCCAAGGAAAACAGTTAAGAGATCCTTTCAGCTTTAAGGAGTCTACTCTTTTTCAGAGATGCACCGGGCACGGTGGTACTGCTGGAGTCTGCTTTGGCCTGGCGATATTCACAGGTGATGATTCCGAGCCAAATCGCTCCACGGTGGTCCCCTCGACTCTTGGCTGGCGCTCAGTTCCCATCGCAGCCTGCCCGCCGAGGGAGGCAGGGAGGGCTTACCCCGACTCCCGCATCCGTGAGGAAGTTGAAGTCAGCCTCCCGGAGAACTCCCAGTGTTCGTTTCCTCTTGGACTTCCAGCCCAGGCAGTGGGCTGGAACTAAAGTGGGAACCTCCAAAAACAAACAAGTACAACATACCAAAAAGAGAAAGGGGACGGCGGGGGGGGGGGGGGGAAGACCTCTGCCTGGGAATTTGCCAGAGGAAGAGGGAAGCTGACCCCCCCTTTCTCATTCATAAATGCCACTGTGGGTATTAATTTGCAATACACTTAACTTGGCTAATAAACATGCCGAAGTTTTGGGACTTGACCCGAACATGCCTGTTTGAAGTCCACAAATAGATTCCTGGCTCCTAGACACGTTCCCTCTCCCCGTGGACTTTCTGCATAGATAACCTGACTCTCACCTTGGTCGTAAACAAGCACAGTGCTGTGCTCCACGCTTTCCCGGGTGAGGGCTTCCGTGGCTGTCCATCCACAGGGCATCACCCAACAAAACGACTTTTATTCTTCCCTCTCAGGCCCTCCCACCCTCTCAGTCCAGGCAAAGTTCTAAACTGCACCCCGCAGCCCCCAAACCGCACCGCCAGGGCCCTTCCATCACCATCACAAACATCACGCCCAAAAGATTCCTCCGCAGTGGAAGTCGTTATTTAAATGGAAAAACGGACTGTTTTCTTGATGGGTCCCGTCAGCCCCCCATGCCCCCCCTTCCCCAAAGGTGCAATGGAGCCAGGGGAGGCACTTGGCAGCAGCCCGCGCCAACCAACATTCCTGAGATGTTTGAGAATTCTGGAACGCGCAGACAGAGCCGACGTCACTGCAACACGCGGCGCCGCGGCTGGCCGGTATAAAAGGCGGGCTCTGAGCGCCTGGGCAGACCGCGAGCGAGAGCGCCCCCGAGCAGCGCCAGCACCCTCCGCGCCTTGCCGCCAGGCCCTCGAGAGAAGGACGCCCTCCGGAGACCCGGTCTCGCCTGCCCGCCCGCCCGGCTTCTCCTGCGCGCCACCATGCACCCCCGCACAGCCCGGGCGCTCGCTGTCGCCGTCACCCTTCTCCACTTGGTCAGGCTGGTGAGTTGGACTCGCTCGCGCCACTGCTTGCCCGTCCGCTGTCCCATCCCGTTCCCGCGTAGCAGATTTTCCCAAGGCAGTAAAAGCTAGACAGAAAAGTTTGGTGGCGTCTGGAGGTAGCTGTTTCTTTAAGCCCCCTGAGGACGTGTCAGGGGGCCTCAGTGCGCGCAGCGGCCGGGAGGCTGGAGCTGGCTGGCTAGGGGTCAGAGGTTCCCAGTCCACAAAAACGGAGCCCCCGGCCCCTCTCGGGCAGTCCCCGCGCCCCTCCTGCGCACCGCATCTCACCGCCTCCTCTCCCGCTCGCAGGCGCTCTCCACCTGCCCCGCCGCCTGCCACTGCCCCCTGGAGGCACCCAAGTGCGCCCCTGGAGTCGGGCTGGTTCGAGACGGCTGCGGCTGCTGCAAGGTCTGCGCCAAGCAGCTCAACGAAGACTGCAGCAAAACGCAGCCCTGCGACCACACCAAGGGGCTGGAATGCAATTTCGGCGCCAGCTCCACCGCTCCGAAGGGGATCTGCAGAGGTAAGACGCTTGTGGTTTGGCCCCTTTAAAAAAATAATAGTCCCCATAGTCCAGAAGTTTAGTAATTTTGAGACCATGTATGGTGATGCTTTGTTGTTGGTAGCTTGGCAGAAAGGCACATGATTTCAGCAGTCTGGAATGCAATTCAGTGTGTCTGGGCCCAACGAAAAGCGCATACGGAAAAGTGATTCCTGACTAACTTATTGTTCTGATCTGCAGTCTCTGAGGAATTGTAGGGAACTTTACCATAAATTGAATTTAACAGCAGAAAATATGTATGAGTTTCAGGTCACGGCTGGGGTTCTTAAATTAATCTCTCTCTCCCTTTTTCTTTCTGGTGATCTTTCCAGCTCAGTCAGAGGGCAGACCCTGCGAGTATAACTCCAGAATCTACCAGAACGGGGAGAGCTTCCAGCCCAACTGCAAACATCAGTGTACTTGCATTGATGGCGCCGTAGGCTGCATTCCTCTGTGTCCTCAAGAGCTCTCTCTTCCCAACCTGGGCTGTCCCAACCCCCGGCTGGTCAAAGTCACCGGGCAGTGCTGTGAGGAGTGGGTCTGTGACGAGGATGGTGTCAAGGATTCCATGGATGACCAGGACGACCTTCTTGGCAAGAGCCTGGGATTCGATGCTTCCGAGGTGGAGTTAACGAGAAACAATGAACTGATTGCGTTTGGAAAAGGCAGCTCACTGAAGCGGCTCCCAGGTAAGTGGAGACTGAGTCCTTAAATCGCTCTCCTAAGATGCATTCCTAGTCTGAAACTCAATGGAGATGAACGTGTCTGTGAGCCTGCCTCTGAGAAGTCTTGCGTTGTATCTCTCTAGTCTTTGGCATGGACCCGCGAATCCTTTACAACCCTCTGCATGGCCAGAAGTGTATCGTTCAAACAACTTCATGGTCCCAGTGCTCAAAGACCTGTGGAACTGGTATCTCCACACGCGTTACCAATGACAACCCTGAATGCCGCCTGGTGAAAGAAACCCGGATTTGTGAAGTGCGGCCCTGTGGACAGCCGGTGTACAGCAGCCTCAAAGTAAGTTCTTTCAGGGACCGGAAGCTTCCCTGGCAGGTGGGTGGGATGTGACCCTCTCTTGCAGGAAATGGAAGTAGCATCCCTGACTTACTAACCCCCCCCCCCTTGTCTTACAGAAGGGCAAGAAATGCAGCAAGACCAAGAAATCCCCTGAACCTGTAAGGTTTACCTATGCTGGATGTTCGAGTGTCAAAAAATACCGACCCAAGTATTGCGGCTCCTGCGTGGACGGCCGGTGCTGCACGCCCCAGCAGACGAGAACTGTCAAGATGCGCTTCCGCTGCGAAGATGGGGAGATGTTTTCCAAGAATGTCATGATGATCCAGTCCTGCAGATGCAACTATAACTGCCCGCATGCCAATGAAGCAGCCTTTCCTTTCTACAGGCTATTTAATGACATTCACAAATTTAGGGACTAAATGCTACCTGGGTTTCCCACGCTAGTGGACAAAGGAGAGAGCAGTCTTTGAGAACCCCTGAGATGGGTGGGGGCAGTGTGGGTGGAGGGACTCAGTGTAGGAGGGATGTAGCACTCATTATTGAGTGGCAGTAAGGTGTTTGGAAACTGCGAGGGGGTGGTGCGGATGGGCACTGATGCAGCCGTGTTCGGCAAATACTTTGCTTCATAGTACTGGAGCACATGTTACTGCTTCATTTTGGAGCTTGTGGTATGGATGACGTTCTGTTTTCTGTTTGTAAATTATTTGCTAAGTGTATTTTTCCTCTAGGCTTTTTTTTTTTTTTTCTCTTGGTCCTACAGTTGTAATAGAGATAATAAGATTAGTTGGACAATGAAAGCTTTCATTTGTCCTTGGACAAGAAGTACATGGTAAGGTCTTCCATCCCTTCCTGCGGGGGATGCTCCATGAGTGTCCTTTAGAGGCAGCTACCTGCACTCTAAACTGCAAACAGAAATCAGGTGTTTTAAGACTGAATGTTTTTATTTATCAAAGTGTAGCTTTTGGGAAGGGAGGGGAAATGTAATACTGGAATAATTTGTAAATGATTTTAATTTTATATTCAGTGAAAAGAATTTATTTATGGAATTAATCATTTAATAAAGAAATATTTACCTAACAGCAGAGTGTGTGCTATTATTGGGAACAGTCTAGCTCATGTATTCTCAGTCATTCAAATACAGTTTACAGTGTGCCAGGAATGATTTGAAGTGCCTCATTGGAATATGATAGGGAACTAACCTACAAAAGAAAATAGGACAATGACTCATTGCAAATCTTTGAAAGAGAAACTATGCATAAATCTTTGAGAAATATATATTCAACATAGAATAGGCCTTGCAGAACACAAGAAGGAATCTGAAGCTAAATTTATGAATTTTTAAAACTTTATTTGTATAAAAGTCAGACCCTAAGGGGCTCCATCCTTCTATGAGATTAGTATGGCACAGTACAGCTCAGAGGGCAGCATTTTAAGTATCAAATGATTGTGTTGTCACTGTAATGAGGCAAGAGAAACCCTTGCATGAAAACAGCCCACATCAGATCCACAGGCCACATTGAGTATGGTTGAATGCTTTTTTTTTTGTAATTGTATTTTTCCAACACTATTTCTGCAAATGAAAGTAGCTACTTAAAACTTCGTTCTTGATTGGTAGTAGAAAAAAAAATCTGCAATCTATGGGAATCAGTTTGTTTTCAATAAATGAGCTTGAAGCACTGTCTTGTGTTAATCCTAATAAGATGGTGATTAGGTAAACATGCTGTTAAAAGCGAAGGAACGCAAGGAATTTCAAGTACTCTTCAATAGCAGGAGGGCCAAGCTCTCCCTTCCCCCTTTCCTTTTTATATTATACATTATTTTGATGGGACAGGGAGCAGTCGAGCTGGCTATCCAGAAAGTCAAAGGCTAGAAGCAGAGCAGTCAAAAAAGAAAACGACCTGAATCGGGTCTAACAGAGGTGCTGAAGGCGGTGTCGATGTTCGTGAAAATGTTGTTCGCCTGTGTCAGGAAAATCTACATCTTTAGAAAGCGCTGACAATAAGCCACTTACAGAGAGAAGTTTTCCTTTTATCCTCCTCAGTCTTGACCCCTGTTCAAATCGATAGTGAAATATTTCAATCTGTACTTCGTTAAGAAAGAACTTGAATTTTTAGGCAGGAGAGAAAGTGCTTCATGAAGCAGGAACGAGGACAGGTCCTGGGATTCTGTGAGAGATTTTTTTCAAAATAAAAAATTAATATTGGTGCAAAGTTAATATTGATGCTTCCCCCAAAGACCTCACAGAGGCGCAGTGCTTGAATGTGTGATTTAGAGCCTTAAGAAATATGTGAGGGCTAATGTAAACACGCTAGAATAATCTATGGTTTAAACACTGAGTTTGGTAGCGTTTTGCCTGAAATAATACAACTTACACCTTCTGAGAATAGTCAGTTTTTCTGGTCTGAGGCATTGAAATTTTAAGGTATTTGGGATTTAAACACCACGTGGCCCAGTGTTGGATGCAGTTAAACTTGTGAGTGCAATTGTGAAATGTTAACAGGTGTAAGGTTTCGTGGTGCAGTCTTGCTGAGCAGACACCAAAATCCATGGGCAAGCTTTCCGTATTCCCAAGTACCAGCCTCAAGGCAGTGTCTTCCGACACTAGGGTCAATAAATTGTTTTTTAACAGAGTTCAAGAAGAAATATTTTATATATCCTCTAATGGTGTAGGGAGGTAATATTTTTTGAACAAGCTCAACTCTGAAACAAAACGTAGCATGAGAAAACATGGGAACTTTGGGTCCTTAATCGTATCCCAGCAAATGCAATAAAGGTGCTGTGCAAGTACCAGTCCTGTGTCTAGTAAAAGTGTTCAATTTGTATAAATAGAAGGTGAATAAAAGCAAATTGTGCTCATTTTATTTGGCTATAGAAAACACTAAGAAATTAAACTGGGCATGGTAGTGCATGCCTGTCACCCCTTGGGTGAGGCAGAAAGGCAAAAGAATCTTGAATTCAACACCAGCCTGGACTACACAGTGAGGCATTGTCTCAAAGAACCAAAAACAAAAAAAGGAAGGGGAAGAAAGAAAACACTGAGGAGGGGGCTAGGGAGATAGCTCAATGGCATAAGTGCCTCCCTGCCAAACACAAGGTCAGGAGTTTGATCCTTGGTA
>NW_004524685.1:4180059-4184808 GCF_000260255.1 Octodon degus | reverse complement strand
GGGGAGGAGAACACTAAGGGTTAAAAAATTAAAAGTACTTGAGAATGAAATTACAAGACTGTATTTAGAAAACATAAGCTTACCTATGTCTGGACTTCGTCTCTGCCTACCTTCACTGCTGAGAACACAAAAACAAAAATCATGCATCTGCAACATAAAGTAGAAATCGTGTATATAAACATTTACTGTGCTACCCGTACATCCCAACCACCACTACCACTAGCACCCAGAGTGCTCCAATCTAAAAGATCCTGGACGTCATGAGGGCTTTTGGGAGGAGTGGGTGGGAGTGTAAAGATTTAAAAACTGAGTTACAAGATTACCTCAGAATCTTAGACGTTCTGTACATTTAAGAAATATTCTACAAGACACTTAGTAACATAGTAAGTGGTCTCACAGTGTCCGTGTTTTGCACAAGCATTTTGCATTTCCAATTCATGAAGAGCTGTTGCTAATGCAACACCATTAGCGAAGTGTATTTCAGAGTTATTTTCCAGGAGTGAGAGCAGATTGCCAACCTTCTGATGCTATTTGAAAGTCAGCTGAACATAGCCAGGGTCCAGTACGACCATGGGACAGAACTAAGCTGTGTTCTGAGCAGAATGGCAGGGGATGACTGACAGGAGTCCCACACTAGCAGTGAGAGATACAGCTTTCAGCATCCCCTGCCATTAATTAACTGGGTGACTCTGAGCAAGTTTCTAGACCATTCTCTCATTTTAAAATAGGAAAAAAAAATAAATTAGGAAGACAGCTTCCAGCATTTTGTCGCTCCTAACCCCCACCCCAAACCCTTTTGTCACATGCCGTTTGGTGCACTGGCTCTCATCACTTAAAAACTCTCTCTTCAAATAAATGAATGTGTGGAGTAAACACTGTCCTGATCATTTTGTGGTCAAATTTATTCATTGCCTTGAAAGCCTTTGAAAATGGGATATTGCTGGACTCTCTTCATCCTCCAAAGCACCCTTGGTGAATGGACATTTGCACCTCACTCTAGGGGCCAATACTTTGACCTTACTGTACAGCTTTGATGTTTAGGCTTCCTTGAGCTCCGACCCTAACAGCTGACACTTGAAAACAAAGTATATGTTTGCAGTATGCCAATAATGTGTAGGCCTTGTGAATAGATCATATGTACTTGTGGCTTTTAACACTCATCCATCTTATAATCTTGTAAAGTACGATTCAGCTGATAAGGACTCAGATGCATTTATTGGTACCTTATGGTTCCCATATAGTCTTCTTGTACATGCTTCTGAATCAATCCTTCTCTCCAGTGCAAACACCCAAGTCTGAGTGGCCGTTGTCTCTGACCTGAATTACTAGAATGGTCTTGTTTGTGACATTCTGCAGTTTCCCAAAGTGGCTGCAGAAGAGTTTTCCACCCCGCCTGCTCCTCTGTAATGCAGCTGTGTTGCCCCAGCCCATCAATAGGTGGCGTCTATTTGTACAACCTCTTGAAAGTAGGTGAGCTGCTTGACTACTTAGACCAAGTGGATCTGGAGAAGTGATGCTACGTGGTAGAACACAGGGTAGGAGCTCCTACCTCCTTTCTCTTAGAACTGAGCTTCGTGTAAGCAGTACAACTCCTCTGAGACCAGAGGACAATGAGAAGCCCAAGCAACATGGGTAATGGGTTGACATCTGGAGAAAGAGAAGGTCAAGGAGCACCTGGGCATCACACCTGTGCATGAAGAAACCATCTTGGAAGTGGGAATCAGAGACAAGCTGTTCAGTTGGGTCCTTCCCATAGTTCTCAACTCACAAAGATCTGAACAGACGCATATGGCAATTTTAAGATAGTAGATTTTGTCATTCTTCTGAAATATCATTGGTTTCCCTTCTTGCCCTTCCCATTCTACTTAATGGAGCCAGAGAGACTCTTTAAAAATGCAAATTAGGGGGGCCTGGCCCTAGCTCAGTTCTTTAAGTGGCTGCTTCCGCAAAGCTTTCAGCCTCAGGTTGCTGTAATTCGATCCCCACAACACTCCCACCAGCCAAACCACAACTGAGGGCATTCGGAGCAAAAAAAAAAAAAATCCTGATTTCATTTTTGGGGCCGGGGAGATGGCTCAGTAGGATAAGCGCTTGACCGGCAAATGCAAGGATCTGAGTTCAATCCCCGGTTCCGCAAAAAAAAAAAAAAAAAAAAAGCAAATTAGAAAAAAATGTAAATTGGCCTATGTTCATCCTGGGGATGTAGATCCATGGTACAGTGCTTGTCTAGTAAGCACAAGGCTCTGGGTTCTTTCTATTCCCAGCACCAAAATATACAGACAAAAGAATCTATCGTTCCTTGGTTTAAAAGCACCAATGGCTTACCATCGCCCTTGGAACAAGATTCAGTTTTGTACTTGGTATACAGGTCCAAGGCCCTGCCTATTTTGTCAGTCATTCACTGTACTTGCACTTGGTTTTACCTCTTTGAAAAAAAGTCAAGCTGCCACTCAGGGCCTTTGCACCGATTGTTCCTCCAATGTCCCTTCCATGACCTAGATGTTTTCTTCCCATGCAGATCTCAGCATAATTCTACCTTCTTTTTTTTTTTTTTTTTTTTTTTTTTTTTTTTTTTTTTTTTTTTTTTTTTTTTTTTTTTATTTATTGTGTGTGTGTGTGTGTGGCCTGCTCAGCCCACCAGGGGGCGGGTCTGGCTGGCATGTGGTGCTGGGGATCGAACCGCGGTCCCTGTGCTTTGCCAAGCTTGTTTCAAGTAGGTGCTTTAGACCACTGAGCCATCTCTCCAGCCCAATTCTACCTTCTTTAAAACCTTTCCGGGGCTGGTGAGATGGCTCAGTGGTCTAAAGCGCCTCCTTAGAACAAGCTTAGCTAAAGAACAGGGACCGCGGTTCAATCCCCCAGCACAACACGCCAGCCAGCCCCGCCCCCTGGTGGGCTGAGCTGGCCACACACACACACACACACACACACACATAAATAAAATAAAATAAATTTTTAAAAAGTACCTTTCCTCACCACCCAGTGCAAAACCATTCATTACGCCAAGAGGTTTTATTTTCACCATAGCGGTTAACAATACCTGATGTGTTCTTACTTGTTATGTCTTCCCCTAGTCTCCTTCTAGAATAACCTTTGTGGGAGTGGGAATTTTTGTCTGTTTTTTCCAACACCATAAAAACATCACCTGACTAGCATAAATACTCATTCATTTTTGTTGTTATTGTTGTTGTCGTTTGAGACCAGGTTTCCCTACGTAGTCCAGGTTGGCCTTGAACTCTCTTATCTAGCCTAAACTGGCCTCAAACTTGTAGCGATCCTCCTGCCATAGCCTCCCACGTGCTGGGATTACAGGTGTGTACCACCATGCTTGACCAATAGCCATTAATTTATGGAACAAATACTGTCTAAGGCTGGAGCTATATTAGAAGGTACCCCTCCATGCACGATGTTTTCCTTCTAGTTCATTTTAGATTTTTCTCTAGTCCAATGTTCTGTCTCGTTCTCTGTCTCTCTCTGTTTCTCTCTCCTTCCCTCCCTTCCTCACTCTCCCTCCCTCCCTTACCCTCCTTCTCTCCCTTCCTCCCTTGCCATTGCCCTTGGAATAAGGTTCAGTTTTGTACCTCTTTCCCTCTCTGTCATATCCAACCAATAGACACTGGTCTGATACTACTGTATCAACTTCACAGTGCAGTAGTTGAGGAAGAAGTTCCTAACTTTGATTTAAGGAAGGCACACATGTAAGCAAAAATGAGTTCATGTTAGCCTCAGCTACAAGCAACAGAAAACCCAAATAATCATGGCTTCAGCAGCATAGAAGTTGATTTCTTCCTCATGCAAAAATCCAGGCAGTCAGAGCAGTACTGACATGGTACTCCTAGGTTTGAAACACTGAAGCCTCTGCTGTCTTGTCACATCAGCAGGATGGCCTCAGTGCCCTGGTTTTCTTCATCATGACACTGGTTCACCTTCTCCAGTTGTGCAAGGAGGCTAGGGAAAGCAGTTGTCATTCCAGGTGGCCACACACTCAATGAAACCCAAGGGTCTGCAATTATAAAGTGAGCAAGAGAGAGCAGGAGACAAGTAGTAGTCTATGTACAACCCAAGAGAGGTTGTCCCAAGTATAAAAAGGAATAGAAGTGCATGGGAGACAGTTGTCAGTTGCCTGGAACTGAGACCAAAAAAAGCTTCCTGAAGGAGTTGTTGCCTCAGCTTTGTTTTGAAAGATAAATGGGTTGGAAACTATTTGAAAAGCCTTTGTGTTCAAGTTGAAATTTTCCCAGTCAGTGATACCTTCTACTTCTTGGCCTGAGACCTCCTCCTTGGAGCAGTAGGAAACCTTCTCCAGTTGTGCATGGACATGGAGGACTCAGTCCATCACCCCAAATCAAAGGGTTCTCCTTCCGGGGCCCTTCATGAAAATCTGCTCTGTAGCCATGACACCATGAACAATGACTGGCTATTTTCCTACCATATTTCAAACTCCTCAAGAATGTTGTCAATGAGTAAGCATCAACTAAGAATGGATTGAGAGGAATTTGAGAAATATCCTGCAGCAGCACTGGAGAAGATAGAACAAGTTTTTTTCACAAAGCCTCAGGGCAGAGTTACTAAGTTGATGGCTCAGGACAATAGACATGTTTTGCCAGCCTAGCAGTGGTAGACCACTCCTTTCTTTCTTTCTTTCTTTCTTTCTTTCTTTCTTTCTTTCTTTCTTTCTTTCTTTCTTTCTTTCTTTCTTCCTTCCTTCCTTCCTTCCTTCCTTTCTTTCTTTCTTTCTTTTCTCTCTCT
>NW_004524685.1:4124582-4179959 GCF_000260255.1 Octodon degus | reverse complement strand
TCTCTCTCTCTCTTTCTTTCTAATGTGTTTGGTACAGGATCTCACTATGCAGCTCAGACTCATAGTGATCCTCCTGTTTTCAGCCTTCCCAGTGCTGGGATTACAGGCATGTGGCACCACGTCTGGTCTCGGTGGCTGGCTCAGTGTGCCCAGGGGTGGAGCCTGTGCAGCACATGGTGCTGGGTATAGAACCCCAGTCCCTTTGCTTGCCTATGCAGGTGCTTAGCCTGCTAAGCTATCTCGCTGGACCTTGGACCACAATTTCTACATGGTGGGAGCTGAGTTGGCAATGTTCTCTTTCAGAGTGGGTATTGAGCTGCCCAGCATAGAGAATCACAGAAAACCCACATGTGCACACACACACACACGTGTGCGTGTGAGTGTGTGTGTGTGTGCGTGCGTGTGTAGTTCTTGTTTTGGGGGGCGTTGAAGGTCAAGAAGAGATACTCTTCAAAAATCTAGGTTTTGTTCTAAGAAAGATGCAGTCTATAGTATTATACGACCCCTTATACTGTGAAAGTGCTTTGAGAGCCAGGCACAGTGCTCTGCACCTATAATCCCAGCATTCCGGGAGTCAGAGGCAGGACTGCAAGTGTGAATCAGCCTGGGCCACTTAGAAGCTTAGAGAGATCCTGTTTCACAAAATGGGCAGGGGACTGTAGATGTGGCTCCCATGTTCAATTCCCATTACTAGGAAAAATGAGTTTAGAAAAATAACTTGAGACTCAACAATGAGTGATGCTTTTATAAACTCCAGAAAGAAGAGACCACTTCAGATCACCACGAGCTGCTGCTGAAAATGTGCCTCACTCCCCAGCTTCCTTCCCCGGTTCTGGTCTGTGTGTTTTTGTGGAAAAGTGTACCTATTCCATTTATAATACCATATCACACTTTCCAACTGACACCGGATG
Source organism: Octodon degus (assembly GCF_000260255.1). Classification (NCBI taxonomy): domain Eukaryota; kingdom Metazoa; phylum Chordata; class Mammalia; order Rodentia; family Octodontidae; genus Octodon; species Octodon degus. The sequence continues at coordinate 4,179,048 of NW_004524685.1, read as the reverse complement.
AGTTAATCAACAACATACACAGCATCCTGAACCTGCACTGAATTTATCCACCTATTTTTACAGTAACCAAAGGGAGTTCCCAGAAGGACGGTTTCAGATAGCCAGGGGATTTGCTCTAGAATTTTGTTTTTTATGACTCAAAGTCTGTTCTTCAAATAAAGAATATTTATTTTTCAGAGGTATTCAATGAACATCAAAGCAGTATAAGACTTGCCTGAGTAGTCACAATTGCATAGCCAGCAGAAGAACGGAAGGTAGATCTCAGAGGATTTACCCTCAGGACTTATCCCTGACAGATACATTTGGGAAACAGGAAGACATTTGAGTTACAGGGAGGTCTGGGCATCAGACAGGTTTTGGTGTCAACGTGGCCTCTCGGAAGACTTCTGCCAATGGATTTCCTAGAGGTGAGTCAGTACCATCAATGTCCGGTTCCAAGTATGACACCTTTCTCCAGCAAACAGAATGATTCAACATGGTAAAAACTTGGATTTTCTATGAAGACAATTTGCTAGTTTAATGGAGTTCATCCATCGTAGGAGTTTAAATTCTGGGCTCACGGGCAAAACTTTTGGAGCAGTCCCTCCCCCTTCCGCAAAGTTGGTCAGTTCTTGGAAAGAAGCCATGTCTGTAATTGATTTCGTGTGTTTAAGATGAGAATTGGAGGGGCTAGGGAGATAGCTCAGTGTCACAAGTGCCTGCCTGGCAAGCTCCAGGTTCTGAGTTCAATTCCTGGTTCAATAAAAAATTAATTTCAGTACCATACAGATTGTGACAGCATATATCTAAAAACTAAAAATGAAGATGAGAATTGGCCATTTAAAATGCTTTTTTTTTTCCTTTCTTTTTTTTTTTTTTTTTTCTTTTTAATGCTTTTCATGTTTGGGTTTTCTTGGTGGTTGCCTTTAAAATAGGAAGGCAGGGGCCGGAGAGATGGCTCAGTGGAATAAGCACTTCCATGGCAAGCGCAAGGGCCTGAGTTCAATCCCCGATTCCACCCCCCCGCCAAAAAAAATAGGAAGGCGTACTTATAGAATTTAATATTATAAGAAATACAAAGTAAAAAAAAAATAAGATCTGTAGTGAACCCAGTCTTTCATCTTCCTTCTTTCTCTCTCTCCTATCTTCTCTTTCTTTGTCTCGCTCCCTATCTGTCTCTGTCTCTGTCTCTCTGTCTCTCTCTCTTTCTCTCTTTCTGTCACACACACACACACACACACACACACACACACACACACACACACACACCCCACAAGCCCAGAGAGCCACTATTAAGTGTATATCCTTATAGATTTTGGGATACAAATAAATAATAAATTAAAAGTTAGACTCTTAGTAGAAATTCACATCTGCTTTACCTTGGAAGTCCCTTCATGCTGATTCATGTAGTTTTTGCAATCGTTTCATAGGCTTTCCCTCTACTACTGAGGTATCAGAATTGTTTAACTCCTTGGCACTACAAGATGCCTAGCTCCTGGCTCTTTCCCATTCCCTTGAGCTTCAATTTTGTTTGGGTGTTCTCCCTCTTATGCTCAGAAAAGACAATCCCTGTCTGTACCCTCAGCCTGAGGATTGCCTCAGGACCGCTTACGTCACCACGATTGTCTCCCTTGAGGGGTCGGTGATCAGTTCTAAGTCTTGATCAGTGATACTGAAGGAGACATCACATGTGGAGACAGGAAGTTCCTGAGGACAGGAAGGGTATCTATCCTCAATAATAAAAACAGGCCAGGAGAGGAACTACTTTTCCTCTTGGTGGACTTCACCTCCTTAGACCTGGAGAAGTGTCGCTGACACACTGAGGAAGTGGAGCAGAAAGGAGGAAACCATATGGGTTCTAAGAAGACCTCAACTGCTGAATTACCATTCTGGACCGCAGCCCACATCCACCTCTCATTTCAGAAGTGATAACAACCTGCCCCCCATCATTTGTGCCATTTTGGTTGCTCCTTGAGACTTAAACTATCCTAACTGATACACTTGGCTTTTTTTGATGTCAAGGCGCTTAATAAATAACAGTGATGTTCACATCTTAAGGAGAAGAAAGTACTTTTCGATGTGAATGAATGAATGAATGAATGAATGAATGAATGAATGAATAAATGAAAAAAACCCATCAATATTTGGCAGGAATATAATTCTTTCATTAATTCATCTAACATGTACTGTGCATATAGCACATGACAGGGCACAAGCCAGATAGATATGGTTAATATGCAAGAAAATAATAAGACAAGCTTCCTGGCCTGGAGGATGCCACATGTTGCCAAGCTAGCCATGTATACAAATAACTTGGGTACCTAGTAACAGCGTCAGAGTACCGGGTAAAATGAGAGCAGGAAGGGTAGTCAGAAATGAGCACAGAGGCCAAAACATCTAAATTGGGTCTCAGGGCTGGGGAGATGGCTCCGTGGAATAAGTGCTTCCCTGGCAAGAGCAAGGGCCTGAGTTCAATCCCTGGTTCTGCAAAAAACAAAAACGAAAACTATAAATTGGGTCCTTAAAGGATAAATAGAAGTTTGTTATTTGGCATTACCTCTCAAACTGGAAAACACCTTGGTATCTGAAGCCTGGGGATACATTCAAAGCCAGCAAATTTACAGCATCAGGCAAGATCTAAATAATAACAGGAATTTTGTGTTTTTATAGTTAATGAAGGAGAAAGTAGCCCTCAGCAGGACCAAAGGAATATGTGCTCCAGCAATGGGAACAGGCCTGTCCCCTTCCCAAGGCTTTACCTTTGGAAATCCCCCCCAGTAACAAGAACTGCCAACCTGCACAGGGGGAGTTGATATTGGAATAGCCAAATGAGGCAGCACGTCACATCAGCAGGAGCAGTCTGCCCCCTCCATGTGACACCTCAAAATGACAGCCTAGGCCACTAGTGGGTCACCTGAGGCAGCCCCAAGTGACTACTTGGACACAGCAGCAGGCAAAAAGCCCAGAGAGAAGAGGCCTGGATAACTTAGTTACTACCAGCTGACGCTTTTGTGTTTGTGCCACGAGTCAGATTCCTGCAGGAGGCCAGTCCCTTAATGGCTTCCGGTTCCTCCTGGAGCATTTCTTGTGCTCACCACTAGCTGCACGCAGGCTTATTGTCTGGGGTTCTAAAGGCAGCAGCTACTTGACCTGTGCAGGAGGCCTTAGGGGCTGCTCCCCCCTGCATCTTCTACTCCTCCTGATGCAAAAGAGTTATTGTAATCAAACTCACCATCCAAGTGAATGCCAAGAGCAGGTTCAGCTACACAGTGACCATCTTCACACTCTGCATGGGCAAGAGTGATAGAAGAATTCACAGTCTTTGTGTGCTATATCTGTAACTGAATTAGAGGATTGGGACTATATTATTACATCAGTGCACTTGATCTGAACACTCCATATATCTCACAGGCTCCTAAGAATGTAATTAATCCCCAGGGTCATCCTCAGAATCTGCCTAAAAGCTGGCTATTCTTTGCACCCATAAGTTAGAAGCCAGATACCTTGGCATGCTGTGTAAACACAGCCGCTTAAATAAATAGAACCTGGCAATGGTTCAGCGCCAGCAACAGGAGCCACTGCTGTTTTGGGTGAGGAATGGTGAAGCCAAAAAAAGAAAGGGAAGAAATCCCCTGTAACATTAGATAGACTGTAAGAAATTTTTCTGAATTTTGGCCAAGAAGCCAAGATTAGCAGTCACAGGACACTCATTTTGTAATACATGTTTGGTCTCAATCACGGAAACACACTCATTTACATGTGTCTTGCTCGGTATGTGCACATGTATGCACACGCAGGTACACATTTACCTTCCCGTTATAGGGCAGGCCCTGCAAGAAGGTCTAGGAGGGACAGATGGCCAATAGCTTGCCACCAAGGAGACAGAGGACCAACATCAGTTTCACAAGTGCTTGAAGAGCTGCTACCTGGGCCTATTCCTGCTGATTTTCTCACAGCCCATATGCTCGGCCAACACCACTTCCCACTTCAGAATGGAGGAAGGGTAAAGGTATTGTGCTGAGCTTCCATGAACAACTGTGGGAAAGGAACCTTATCGCTTATGACACATTCTTTGCAAAGGGAAACCCAAGAGGTATATTCACAAAGACAGCCAATTTTAGTTTCAAACAGCAAATCCACTGTTTGAATTAAACTAAGCGATTAAACTATTGCTTAGTACTTTCATACACTCAATCTTGTCTGTGCAAGGCATTAGTGATTGCAAGATATTTCATCATTTTATATACCACAAAGAAAAAGCCAGCCAGTGAGACTATGATATGCCATGTGCTGTAAGATGCAGTTCAGAGCTGTTAAATGGGGTGGGCGGGTGGGGAAGCTTTCTAGGATCAATGAAGTGTAGACACTTTTCTCCCCTACTAAATGGAGTTCCTAGAGGGCAGAGAACACATCTTACAGTCTTTCAGTGTAAGTACCGCATGCTAACCGATTGCGCCACTGGAGCGCCATGTCTTAGTCTTTCAGACTTTTCTTTGCCCAGCATAGCCTCATGCACATGGACAGTACACAGTAAGCAGGTGAATGAATCAATGAAAGAATAGGTGATCCAGATGGCTTAGTGGACTAAAGCGCCTGTTTAGACAGGCACAGGGACCAGGGTTCAATCCCTGTGCCGAGCCAGCCCCACCCCCAGGGTGCACTGAGACGGCGATTGATACTGCATGTGGTAGCGCGCACCTGTAATCCCAGTGCTTGGGAGGCTGAAAACAGGAGGGTCACTACGAGTTCAATCTGGGTAGTGAGACCCTGTCCTAAATACATTAAAAAATTTTTAAAAAGAGATTTTGAGTTGACACAGAATAAGGGTAAAAACATTTAAAAAAAAAAAAAAAAAAAAAAAGTCAATCCAATCCTATATTCTCCCTCTAGGAAAGTGCACTGGGCAATGAACCAGGAAGGTCAGGGTTGGGCCTTGTTCCTCCCATCACACAAAACATCAGAAACAGGCTCTGAGGGCTTAGACTGGGCTAGGGTGGATAGGGAGGGAGCTTTCCCACCATTGGCTGTCTAGCAACAGAGTACCTCACCCTCAGGCCTGGGCAATTAGCTGCTGCCAGACGTGCTGCCACGCCAGGTTCCCTGGGGCCTTATTTATGTTTCTCTTGAAAACTGGTGTGTAATATCAAACTCCTGAAAATAAAATCACAGTTTCAGTGGACTGTGGGAGCTGGCTATTTAGAGGAAGCTGCTGGCTAGCTCTCCCGGAGAGTCAATAACCACCTCGAGATCTATCTATTTTATAACTTTGGGTTTGTGTATCCTGTTCCCTTAGCACAAGGCACACCCTTATATTGGGTTTCCCCACAGTAGAGGCTTTGTGCTGGGTCAGTGGCTTGCAGGGTTTTTGTCATGACTGGCCTCTGTCCCTGGGGGCCTCCTGGTCTGCTCAGGTCCCAGTTAGACCAAAACCCCTTCCTCCAGAGACCCCAGATTTCCTATTACGGAGGAAAGGTTTCCTTTATGAAGTTATTTCTGACCAGCACTGCATTACAACTTTGTTTAGATGGATCGCAGAGATAGAGCAGGTGGGTCCACTGTCTAGAACCAAGACTAAGCAGCGAGCCTCTTGCATGTGGTGGGAGAGCACTCAATGCCTGGGGGCTGAGTGTCAGAGGCACATCATGTTCTGAGCCACCTCCCTGGGTTGGGGAGGCAGAGACGGACAAGCCTTGGCTTCTGGCCTCCACAAGCTCACGGTCTGCTTGCAACAGCTTGGGCTGTGCAACGCAATGCTGCTCAGAGGCCGCCTCAGGTAGGGTTGGTGGAGCTCGTGGTAGGGGAAAATCTGCAGCTTGGGTCTCAGGTAAAAGGGACAGGACAGACAGTGGGACAGCATGGGCAAAGGGGCAGATGTACAGTGCAGGAGGAGCCCACAGAGTGGCGAGCCAGCAGGGCCTCTGCAGTTCCCCTCTGCTCCCACTCTGAGTGGGTGACAGTGAGGGGGAAGGCTTCCCTCGGCTGGGCTCATTAGTGCAGGGTCCATCTCTAGGGAGTTCCCTAGTTGGAGCTCCCTGGTCTCCTGTTTCCTGTGAGCCTGTAGTCCCATCTCTAGCTCTAATGTTATGGATGAAATATTTTCTTCCCCGTTGTTTTTCTTAAACCAGATGATGAGGGGTACAGGAAAGAGCCACTTAGGAGTCGTGATGAAGGGTCCCGCACAGGGCCACAATACTTAATCAGAAACGCCAAGTGGCTTCCTTGTCTTTCCTTGGTCCCCATGGCTGGTCTAAATTGTTACATGCTTATTAAATCTACATCTTCATATATATTGGTCCTGTTTCTCTGGTTGGCCTCTGGGGCATGCTAAATAATTCCCAAAAGACAGAAATTTTCACGGACCCCTTTGAAGCAGTGAGAGACATCAGAGGCAGCACTTCTTTGTCTCTCTGAACCTTAGCCCTGATCTCTGGGTTCAGTCTCCTGAGCTAAATTAGGAGGCCTGGAGCAGAGCCTTCTCATTATCCTTGGACAGTTTCCCCACTCGCTGTTGCCAGGCAGATCTCAGCTGTTGTGCTTCTCAATGCTATTTGGTCAGGATAGGGATGAAGGAACTTGAGGCATGCACCACGGGACCTTACAGGTGGGACTTAGAGGACTGTGGCCCTATCAGCTGCTAGAATACCTTCCCACGTCCATGGAAGAAGCCGATCCAGACTTTTGGCATTGGCAGAGCTGCCTCATCGGCTTCCTTTTGCAGCTCCGGCCTCAGAAGCATTAGCTCGTCTTCTGGATGGGAACTGTAAACCTGTCCCTCTATGGCTTTCAATAACCATTTATTGTTCCCTGGCTGGCACTACTCAGATGTCATATTTAAAACTTCTGAAATATGTACTCTATCCCCACCTATGCTATCAGATTTCTTTTCTTGTTTCCGCAGGGATAAACACAGAGGCTGCAATCATTCCTCCCATGAGCTGGTCTTCGGGCATTTCTTGTCCCTGGCTGTTTGCATCTAGACACACTTTAGGTTGTCAAGGTCATTCTAAAAACAGGGATACTAGTTAGCAGAATTTTCCAGATCTTCCCCAAATGTCAACAGCAGCAGATCTCTCAGTCCCTGAAGGACTCTGAAGTGCTCTGTTGTTTACATATCCACCTCCCTACTGAACCATGAGCATATACTATCTTCCCACAGCCCCTGCTGTGTGGTTTAGAAAAGTGTCCTACTGAGGCCCGTGTATTGAAGGCTTGTCCCCAGCCTATTGTGTTACTGGGAGATGGTGGAGACTTCAGGAGAAAGAGCCTAGTGGAAGAAGGTAGTCCTTTGGAGGCATGTCCTCAAAGGGGATATTGGGACTTCTATCTTACCTTTCTTTTGTTTCCTGGTTGGCTTGAGGTGAGCAGACCCCCTTCATCATGTACTTCCACCATGGTGTTCTACGCCACTACAGGCCCAAAGCCACAGAGACAACTGTCCATGGACCAAAACCTCTGTAACTATAAGCCACAATAACCTTTTTTTTTTCTTAATAAATCAGTTATTTCAAGTATTTAATTATAGTAATACAAAGCTAACTAAAAGAGCTTCAAAACCACAGACTTAAGTTTCAAAATCCAAGAGAAAATGTGGTACATGAGGACTACATCATAACTTTTGTGGTATCCCCAACCCTCAGCACAAAACCTGGTAACCAATAGACTATACAGTCAATAACTAAACAGTTAATCAACCAATGCTTTTGTTTAATGAAGACAGAGGAAGCTTGCTTTTAGTTTCTTAGCAGTAAGTCAATGCTTACAGCTAACTACAGTCTTAAGGTCTGTTTCATATGACCTTCCATAAGGATAATCTGTTGCTTCTACTTGTATTGTTGACTTACCTTGGTGTACATTTTGGACTTGGCATTCGTGTAACAAGCTTTTCCAAAATTTGGTGTCTTAAAACAACAATGATTTATTATTTGTCACAATGTTTTCTGTTGATGAAGTTCAGCTGGGTGGTTGCTCTTATGAAGTTACTCAGTCGGGTGGGGGCTGGAAGGTCCTACATGACCTCTATGCCTCAGGATCTCTCCTTGCAGCTTCCCACCATTGCATATTCTGGTGCAAGCATTTTTACAGCCAATGTGCTGGCTTCTAAAAACCCTGAGAGGACTAAGTCCTAGTGTAGAAGAATCTTCTACACCTATCTAATTGCTTCACACTGATTGGTTAAACCTAGTCACAGGGTCAAAAGAGAGTCAGTGCCAGAGGGAACTATATAAATTCATAGACATAGGAGTTATGGTTCCTTGGGAGTCAAGAATGTCAGAGTCTAGCATATTTATGCTGTATATGGGCAGTTCTGGTGATGAAATGATGATGATTTTGATGATGACAATGATGAAAATGCATCATTTATTATCTATTATATGCCGGACTGTTCTTTGCCTATTTATGATTTGTATAAAAATTCCAAAGACAGGATCAGTGTTTCCATTTGAGAGACAACAAAGTAAGGTTCAGAGCCCCTCAGTAAGTCTCATGGTTAGCTGAAAACAAGATTTCAACCTAGGTCTCTATTCTCTCTCTCTCTCTCTCTCTCTCTCTCTCTCTCTCTCTCTCTCTCTCTCTCTCTCTCACACACACACACACACACACACACACACTCCACTGTTTGAATTCAAAGAAATATAACTTCCTGTGTAAAAGTTTCTTCTTCCAGATTCTAATAAAGAAGCCAGAAAATGCAAAAGTAACTGCTCTCTGCATGTTTAAATCTAATTCTGTTCTTTGGTATGTTGGCTTATTTCTCTTCATGCAGCCAACTGCCCTGAGCTGTGAAGGAGCCCTAAGGTTGGATACAGTAAGGTTGGATGTCTAAATATCTGAAACAAGGTTCAGATAAGACTTTATATACTTATAAAGCTACCAGGCAGGCTCCCTAGACAAAAAAAAGTGGGTTTGAACTTGAAGCCAGTCTTAACTTCATCCATAGTGTCTGGATTGCCAGCTAATTGGCCTCTAAGCAGGGAACTATGCTTTTTTCTTTATCTACTCTGGTAAATTATTAAAGGCTCTTCTGCCCAGGAGGAGATTATTAACTACCTGGGAGGCAGCAGAAAGCATCTGGCAGGTGCAGCAAGGTGAACTAGGGCAGCTGTAGTTGAGGCAGCAGGGCTGAGCTTCCTAGGCAGCTGCCACTGGTCTGCCAGAAGGAGGGAAAGGACACCAGGCAGAAGGGTGGGGTGGGCATGGGCCAGTGAGCAAGAAATAAAGGCAAAGGTGGGACAGGGGAAGAGGGCCTCCTCTGCTCAGTTTGAAAACAGATTTCAAAATTTTAGATAATAGCCCTATCTCTTAGAGTGATTGTGTGTCAGCTGTACTTACCCACACTGCCCACTTTGTCTCCTGGAGGATAAGGCTGCTGGGTAGCTGCTCTATTACTTGAGAAAGTAGAGGGCAGGGCACATCCCACACTACTCAATGGAGAAATGTTTAAGCAGACAACACAGCAGAAGTGAGCACGAGTCACAGGACTTCAGCTCACCCAGTCACCGTCCCAACCTGCCCATGATGTAGGTGCACTGGGACTGAAGGGTCATAGGAGGTGGCCAAGGTCACCAACATCCTTACTGCCAGATGTGGTACTCGAACCAACTTCTGCCACCAAGGCATGGGTGTTGTGGCCAACCTCAGTAGCTCTGAGAATGTTTTGGGTGGCCAGGGACTTGTGGCAAATACCTGTAATCCCAGCGTTCTGGGAGGTTGAGGCAGGAGGACTGCAAGTCGCAGTCCATTAACAGGCTGGGCAAGTTAGTGACTTCCGAGCCCATGTCTCACAAGTTTAAGGAAGACTGGAAGTATAGTATAGGTCAAAGGCCTTTGGCTCAATCCCTAGTACTAAAAAAAAAAAATGTCCTAGGCACATAGTTGAAAGGCTTTTTCTCTAAGGCTCAGGGGGCCAGAGGGCCTCAATCTTGACCTTTAAGCTAATGATCCACAGCCTCACTGGACTCACATCTTCATTTGCCCTTCATTTTGTGTCCCTTTTGGAAAGTAGTACAGCTATGGAAGTGCTCACATGTGTGTGATTCTGCTCTCTCAACTTTTCCATCCATAAAATGGGTCTGAGGACAACTTTTCATACCTTCCCTATTCAGGGAGAACAACTGAAGGAATTCTTGTGAGAGAACTTTCTGCAATTCACCTGTGGGGGATGAACTCTGTCATATATCTATATATTATATATCTCTACATATCTATGATAGATAGATGGATACATAGATAGATAGATAGATAGATAGATAGATAGATAGATAAAGCACCTTTTTGGGGGTCCTTGTGGATGACATTTTCCCTATGTGGGTCATTATACCTCTTGTCAACCATGGCATTAAACTTGGTGGGGAAAGAAATGGATGACACAGAAGCCAGGGAGAAGAATTTGTATGTGATTACTTAAACTTCTTCAGTAGATGTGTGCCCACCCTTCTCTGAGAACAGGGCCTGGGGTCAAAGGTCCCTGTATTGGGGGAGGTCACCATCTGTGGGAGAGGTATATAAAACAAATCATTTTAATTCAAGAGGAATGTAGGTGTGGGAGTTGTCATTGCCAGAGAAGGGATGAGCACCCACATTCCCCCACCCAAGGGTCTGACTGTTCCTCAGTCTTAGCCTTAGTAGGCTTAAAGGGAGTGGAGAGCAGACTTGTTTAAAGTAATTTGTACCTGGGGGCAAGAATTAAGTGGTGAGAGGCAAGCCTCACAGCCCACAGAGCCTAGGCACTGCGCTCCTGTGGAGGCCAAGCTCCCCAGGGCTCAGGGAAAGGCCTTCAGGGTGGAAGAAGGAGCCTGGGCCAGGCAGGGCAATAGTATCGGGGACCGCTGCAGGAGCAGCACAGGCGGAGCTTGGCCCTCACGTTCTTCCTGGTGGGGGGCCTCCCAAGGACGTTCTGCCTCAGGTTCTAATTGTCTGAGGTCACCAAGCCTCCTGAAAGCATTTCAGGAATGTGGAGGCCTGACTCACTCTCTTCCTTGAGTTCACAGTCTGAAGTTCATAAAGCCGCTTTCCCCTTTAGTCATTCTTATTCAAACAGCGGCCCACATGCTTCACAGATGGAGCTGCCCAGTGGGAGGAATCTGGGGACACATTTTTTTGCTGGGGATGTGAAAGTAGATGGAAGAGTTAAGGAGATAAAGAGGCAACCATTCACCAGGAGCTGCAGCCTTTTGGCAGCAATGACTAAATGTATAGGGAATGGCTGGTTCACTCAGAGGGTGAGGGCAGGAAGGCAAAGCTGAGGAAGCCTGCCATTGTCTGCCTCAGTGTCCTTATCTGGACACTGAGACAGCACCGTATCTATTTCAGGGGACTGGGATGAAGACTGAGTGAATCTCCACAGAAAGTAGTTAGAATACTGCTTGACACCCTGCAAATGCTCAGCCACCACGTTAATACCAGTGCTCTTTATCGACAGATGACCTCATCTGAGCGTTAATAGAGGAGAGAGAAAGCCTTCTGAGAATAGGATTCTGTGGGATGAACTTAAAGGCAGTCACTTACTGTGGTAGGAGCCTGTTGGGGTGAGGGGGCCTGAGAACAGGCTACTGCAGTGGGAAGACCTTGCCAAGGCCAGGGAGAGGAACCACCTGGGGGTCACAAGCCTGGTGCTAAAGGCAAATTGTTAACTGACCTATTTTTTTCTTTGGAAACATCAAATGTCCAGGAAACAAATGAAGAGATTTGCAGTGTGGTCTGGGTGTCTAGTAGCCAGGTGTGAGATGTCTTGTAGCCAGGTGTGAGGTACCAAATTGGCATCATTTACCTTATGTCTTCTGCTGAGGTGTAAGGAATGAGTTTATCACTGAGGAGATCAGATGCTCTGCTGTCCTCACTTTGGACTCTAGCTCTCATTCGGAGACTGGAAATGACAGATTTCTAGATCAATGCCCCAAACCTCCTGTACCTCTAACCATACACATGCACACCTGTACACACACACACACACACACACACACACACACACACTGTACCTTCCTTGGAGCTAGTTCTGAGATCTGTCCTAGAAAACATCTTCAGTTGCCTTGACTCAAAGCTCTCAATCTATGTGCTCTTAATCACTGTTGAGATTCCATTTAGACAAGAAAAGCTTTTCTCTGCCTTGCAGGCCATTCCATAGGGAAGCATATTCTCCTGAGGCCAGGCCTTGGGAAGCCCCACAGAGATCCTGAGATAGACCCAAAGCACACAGCCCTGGGGAGCCCCGGGGAGCCCCCAAATGGCACTCCAAGGCACAGCACTTTCTTTCTTTGACCTCAGCTCCATTGCTTGCCCCATTCCACCCCAACTGGAAAGACTGAGTGCCTGCTCCTGTGTGTGTGTGTGTGTGTGTGTGTGTGTGTGTGTGTGTGACTGCGGGGACCAAAATGTGAGACTCTCACATGAATATGAGCGATCCTTCTTAAAATGTAGATGTGACCCTAGTGAAAGAGACGAGTTAAGGGCTTTACTGCAAGAACCTGAGTGAAGTTCTTGTTGGCTTGAAGAAAAAGCCTGCCGAGGAGACGGGAGGTAAGGTCCGTCCTCCTTTCAGATCAGCCAGTAGCTAGCACGGCCATGATTTTCTCATTTCATGGGAGGTCACCAGAGAGTTAAGACAAGGTGATTCTTGAAAGAATGAAAGCTTGGTAGATTCTTTACTATTAATCATTAAAATTTCTCAATTTTTTATTAACCAGCTTTTTTTTTAAAAAAAAATAACAAATACACACTGAAGGTAAATAATTCAAACAGGAAGGAAACGAGGTGGAAAGTGAAGTTCCTTTTCTCTACTCCATCACTGCTTCCCACTGAGAACCGCTTTTAGCGGGTTCTTCCCGTCTCTCTAGCATTGTCCTTGTAGAGTCCAGCACTGTCCTCTGGAATGGACATGCTCATTGTCCCGGTGAGGCAGAGAAAGGTTGGCCTCCTGCCTCTGCTCTCTGAGTGGAGTGAGATGTCCTCTTGCCGTGCTGTCCTCACCACAAGTGGCCTTCCTTCCATGCTACTTCAGGCTCTTCTCATCTTTGCGTGGCTGGGTCCTCCTACATTCTGCTACGTCCTGTGCACACTTGTCTCTTTCTCAGAGTGGTCTTTTTTGATCTTTTTTTTTTCTTTCTGTTTTTCAGATGATCTAACTACACAGTTTAAGCTTCCCTTGAATTCACTACATAGCCCAGGCTGGCTTCAGATTTGTAGCCATCCTCCCGGCCCAGCCTCCTCAGCGCTGAGATTGCAGGTGTGTGCCATCATGTCTGGCTTTTGACTTCTCTATTTATTTTTTTAATGTATTTAGTATAGGACTCATAGTGATTCTCCTGTTTTCAGCCTCCCAAGCGCTGGGATTACAGGCATGCACTGCCATGCCCAGTCTCAATCACCACCTCAGCATGGCCCAGGGGCAGGGCAGGCCCAGCATGCCAGGGATCAAACCCCAACAGCTGTGCTCTGCCTAAGCAGGCACTTCAGTCCGCTGAGCTACCTGGATGGCCCTTTATTTCTCTATTTAAATAATCTCAACACCATCACATTCTCCCTTCTGATGTTCCATGTTCACTACTGTCTACCCAGCTCTGAGCATGATGTGTGGAACACAGGAGATCCTTGCTAAACATGTGACGGATGTATGAGCGAGTACTTTAGAGGATTGTATGTATATCCACACATATGTTCTTTCACAAAATGTAAGTGGATTGGTCTTATACACAGTATTTCCAACTTGCTTTTCTACTTCATAACATATAATAAAAAATGGTAGCTAATACTTTTCAAGCACCTCGTGTGCTGGCCCCATCCCCAGAACATGCTGAGATGGTGACTGAGACACCTGTAATCCCAGCCTTTGGGAGGCTGAAAACAGCCTCACTATGAGTCCAACCTATGTAGTGAGACCCTGTACACTCTGTACACCCTGTCCTAAATTCATAAAAAAAAAAAACTTATCAAGCACCTATGTTCTAATGTCTATTTTAAGCATGTTACATGTAGTCTTTCATTTATATCTTAGAAAAGCTCCATAAGACTATCAGACTTCCAAGATGAGAACACAAAGAAACAGAGATAGAAGTTTAAAACACTGAGCTGGGGGTGTAGCTCAGAGGGAGACGCTTGCCTAGCACATTCAAAGCTCTGGGTATGATGCCCAGCACTAAATAAATAAATATATGAATAAAAAGAAGGAAGAATAAAAGGTTTAAGAGCTTCCTAAGGTCACACAGTCAACAAATACATATATGTCCCTGACCCCGGCCCTGGCAACTATCATGCCATTCCTCATCTCTGTAAATCTGACCACTCTAATCCCCCAAACAATTAGTGGAATAAGGCAGCACTTGTCCTTTTTTTATGAATTTATTTCACTCAGCATAATGTGTTTATTATCTTCTAATGAATACATATGTTCTTTCACAAAATGTAAGTGGATTGGTCTTATACACAGTATTTCCAACTTGCTTTTCTACTTCATAACATATAATAAAAAATGGTAGCTAATACTTTTCAAGCACCTCGTGTGCTGGCCCCATCCCCAGAACATGCTGAGATGGTGACTGAGACACCTGTAATCCCAGCCTTTGGGAGGCTGAAAACAGCCTCACTATGAGTCCAACCTATGTAGTGAGACCCTGTACAAGCCTCACTATGAGTCCAACCTATGTAGTGAGACCCTGTACCAACTTAATTTATTGAGTTAAATATTTCAGCACATGATATAAAATTCAGAAAGCAAGCCTCGCTACTATGTAGTTCTCTGTCCAGGCACCTTAGCGGCAGCCATTCTTCCTAGCTTCCTTCCAGAGATGTTCTGTCCAGACAGAATTATAGGCCTACGTATATTTGTCAGATAAGTGTTTTATATATACTCTTCTGTTTTCTAGCATTTCCAAGTTATCTAGAATCATGAGGATAATTCCGTGTCTCTCAGTAAATTATTTTTATTAAAATATAAAATACATTGAAAGATGTAATAGGCATATTGCCAGATAGACGAAAAATATGAATAAATATACGGTGAGTATTCAGCTGAGTAAGTCTTGCCCACTGAGCATACCCGTATAACCGGTACCTTGATAAAGAAGCAAATATTACCTACCATCACCCACAAGTCCCTCTCCTGCTCCTTTGCAGATACCACTTGCCCTTTCACCAAGGATAACTGCTTTCCTGACTTCTTAGCTGACTAGATGAGTTTTGTCTATTTGTTTAGTTTTTACCAAATACTCAGTCTGCATCCTTCTGTGTGTTGGTCCATTTTGCTTACCATCATGCTTGTGAAATTCACCTGTGTCACTGAATTTCAGTTGACACTTGACATCGTGGGGGAAGTGAAAGCCCCGGAGCCCATCCCAGCTGCCTGAGTCTTCAGGTCAGACCCACAATCTCTGACCTCAGCTTTCACAACCCTTGGATTCTAAATGACTTTGTAAATGCCTTCAGGAGCCCCACTACAGCTGGAATTCAACTCCAGGTGCATCTAGTGATAAAAGCCAGCCAGCAGCCCCACAGTGAGAAATGTGTGGAAAGTGAGGTCAGAGTGAGGAGGGGAAAAGAATGGCAGCCATCCTTTCTGATCAGCATCTCTGAAGCCAGAGTTCAGTGAGGTATGCATCTGAGACCTCGTCCACTCAGCCAGGAAGTCAAATCTCTAATTCTCCAGTCATGATGAAGCACGACGAAGCATTCCTTTGCAAATGCCCCTTTTAAAATGGAGTGCAGACTACACGTAAAAAAGCAAAACCCTTTTCACTAAAGGCCTTACAAAGCAGATGTGGTTAATATATGCCACTTGTCTGTTTGCTTTCAAGAGCCTGAAGACTCAGGGAGAAACAGCAATTTAGGAAAGGAATTAAAGCACACAGGGCAGAAACAGCATGCCAATCAGGTGAAGCTAGATGCACTGTCCAGCAGGGTGGGTTTCCACGTATAAACAAAACTTTCACATTAGTCCCCAGCCTCACCCCCATGTCCAGTGCAGCAAAGATAGGCGCGTCTCCTTGGAGACAAGAGCTGCTATGCCTGACGCTTGCGAGAGCTGATCATCAGTGCTCTGATGGGCTCAATAGGCAACACACAGGATGCACCTGTGTGGCTCATTCTTTTTGAAAGGCTTTTCCCAAGTACCACGTGGCATGCCCCCCTCTTCCTACGGCCCGTGCTACCCTAATAGCACTGTTCATCTTACCTTGGCCAGTTGCCTTCTCACTCCCCATATGGGCCTCCTTCTGGAAGGAATTCCCTATGGGCCCCCTTCTTCATTACTTACAAACCTATAACAAAAATTATAAGGGCTGGGGAGATGGCTCAGTGGAATAAGCACTTCCCTGGCAAGCATAAGGGCCTGAGTTCAGTCCCCAGTTCTGAAAAAAAAATTATAGAGGTTGATGGATAACTCTCAAACTGATCATGGTCCCAATCAGTTCTCTTAGTTTTAAAAGTTACAGAAAACCTAAGTTGGGTTTTTTGTTTTTGTTTTTGTTTTTTTTTTTTTTTTAAACCCAGCTAGGAATGGTAGTCCTTGCTTGTAATCCTAGCACTCAGAAGGCTATACATAAGGATAAGAAATTTGAGGCCAGCCTTGCTACATAGGGAGCTCCAGGTCAGCCTGGGCTACACAGTGAGATTCTATCTCAAAAAGTTAAAAAAAAATCCAGCTTTTATTTAGGATGTAGAAGGAGGGAAAAGGAAGAAAGAATGAGCATAGGAAAAGAAGAGTAAAGAGCTTATAAGATGAAAATATTTTTCATCCAATCCAAGTCCAGAAGAATATTCCGTGTAGATGCTTTATAAGTGATGTTTTTCTGAGTAGTAGGAGTGTGTAGTGTGTATTACTTGTTAGTGTCTTTTCAATGGAGCAGCCATCAAAAGATATTTTATACCCACTGTAGTCAAGCAGGAAGGGGGCAGTTGGAGACCCACATACTTCTAGAGAAGGAAGAGGGGAAGAGGAAGGAAAAGGCAGGGGGAGGCGTAGAAGGAGAGGAAGAGGAAGATAAGTCCATGTGACCAAGGCTGCTGTATTCGTGGACCAGGTACCTATGGAGGTTGCTCCTGGTGACCTTCCACCTCTGTTCAACTGTACTGCATACAGTGATACCACATTCCTTCCTGGAAACTTCTCTAAAAAATGAGCAGGGATGAAAAATGCCCATGGAGATGAGAAATGCCTTTCATAGGAATGCACAAATTCAGCTGACTGGAATCTGAAAATGCTAAGAAATGGAATGTTAACTCCGAAAGATTGAATAAAAGATAAACAAATATCAGGTGACAGCAAACACACAGGAAATATGACCTATCTACGCTGGGAAGAGGTAGAGCATGTGAAATCGTTTCTAAAAGGGAACAGATTTTTTCCCAACTCTGGGGGTTTGAACTCAAGTCTGAGTCACAGCTTCCAGTTGGGACTGCTGGGAGAACAGTCTAGACAAGCACGCAAGTACTGAGATTGTAGAGCCTGAAAACTAGCTTCTTGTGGAGAGAAGTTCCCAGAGTCAACAGTAGCTGGCAGCAGATAACCTCTCCAGGCTGCAACATGATCCTCTGACAGCTAGTGCAGAAGGCATGTTAAAGGGGACTGAAGATCAAGACCTCTGCCTTCCGATGAGGAAACCTAGGTCCTCAAAGAGACACAGCTTGTCCTAGGGGACACAGTTGGCCAATAGTACTGCTGCAAACGGAGACTCAGAGAACTGATTCCTCTTCTACTTCTCCACCACGAGTGACCCAAGATCAACATTTGGGGAGAGAGGAGAAAGAAAGAGAAGAATTATACACTTCACAAGTCATTAGTGCTGGCGATATAGCTCGGCAGGGCAGTGCTCGCCTGGCAAGCACAACGTCCTGAGTTTGATTCCTGGTGTACACACACACACACACACACACACACACGCAACACACATGCAACACACACAAAGCCTGTAGTGATTTTTTTATTTATTTTTAGTGTGTGTGTGGCCAGCTCAGCCCACCAGGGGGCGGGGCTGGCTGGCATGTGGTGCTGGGGGATTGAACTGCGGTCCCTGTGCTTTGCTTAGCTTAGCTTGTTCTAAGTAGGTGCTTTAGACCACTAAGCCATCTCACCAGCCCCGATCTTTTTTTTTTTTTAGTGATCTTGTACTTAGATAGATTTTATTATGATTTGCCAACTAAACTTATGCTAATGGCCTAAAAGCCAGAGGCAATATCCCTTGTACTAATGAAATGAGTGGCATCACTAACCTTTTATGACAGATATTTTAAGTAGGATTTTAGCAATAATACAAATATATATTTATATATAAACATTTCTTATATGTTTAAATACTATTTATATACAAATATCATATATTTATTTTATTAATATACAAATAATATATCAAAAATTTCCTATTTAGACTTACAATATATATTTCCCACCTAACATCTTGACTATTTTGTCAACATGAGAAAACAGCTTGATGGCACATTTATAGAGTTGTAATTTAAAAACAAAATTGCTTAGGTCACCTCCCAGAGGGGCTGGGGGCTGGGAAGCCCAGACCACTGCTGGTAACTCAGGGAGTGGGAGGCTCACAGATCTGGACTCCGAGAGCCCATCCCCCATGCTACTCCTGGCACATGTCACCCACTTGCCGTGAAACCTTGTCTGTGTGAGTTGGCACCACCCTGGTTTGGAGTGGACAACTTTTCTGTTCCCCTGGCAGCTGAGAATCTCTACTTTTCTGTGATCAATGAGCCTGACAACAGCCAAACCCAAAGCTAGGTCCAGCCAGCACTATAGACTCTGTGTTCTCAAAGTGCTCCAAGTTTCAGGGCCCAAACCGTAGCACAAATTCCTCAAGGGCTCTTCCCTCTGGGTCAGGCCAGGACACAGTTCTGAACATTCTTAGATCACTTGATGAATCAGCCCAAGTCAGTGGAGCATAACTGGGACTGTTGCTACCAGTCCAGAACTATGGCTGTCACCGGAGTACTTACTGTTTATCATGTCCACCGTCCCTTCATTTTGTTTCCATTTGAACAATAGTGATGCACCTGAGGTGTGGTTGTTCCCTGCTTTAGGGATGAGAAAAGCAGAAGTCGTTCTACACCAGTAACTGGCCCAAGATCACACAGCTAGTGAGTGGCACAAAGGATCATACCCTCTGCTCTTCCCCTCCAGCAACCCTGTCTCCTTGGTTAGGGCCGAGGCAGCCAAGCTGAGCTGTCTCCACGCAACCATGTTCTAGACTTCAAAGGAAGACAGCTCAGCGGACTAAGAGGAGATAGCTCAGTGGACCAAGTGCCTGCCTGGCAAGCACAAGGACTGGGTTCAGTCCCCAGTATCACAGGCTGTTCCGGCCGCCCCTCTGCCTCCGAGTTGCAGAGTGAGACCCTATACCAAATACATGTTCTAGATTTCACTACCATCAAGTCCTCTTAATTCTTTTTTTGGAGGCCTGCTTTCTCTATGTGTGCTTGTCTTGCATACATATGATTTCCTTCGATTTCTCAGCAAATTCCCACCAAATCAAACCATATGCACTGCCATAGCAACACTGCAACACAAACATGGTGTAATCTTTGTCCGCTGCAGCTTGAAAGGTTTTCTTTGGGGGAGGGGGAGGTTGTTGCTGTTTGTTGTAAATAAAAAGACACTGCATCTGTATATATTTGAACAGAATCCCATGGCAACAAATACACATAGAAAACAAGGTTCCTTTTTCTTCCTTAAGGCTTTTTCTTGTTGCCTTTGAAGGGCAGTGCTTTTGGGTCATCCCAAACTGGGTTGCAATTGTGAGTCAAGGACTTGGGAGCTCAGGGCCAGAGACACAATGACTGCTGCCAGCTCGAGTAAGCACCAGCTCCAGCCTGGGAGCTCTGGCCGCTGTGCTTGACGCACGCAGACACCCTAGAGGCCTGCCCTTGACCTGTGGAACCTGAGCAGTGGCTCGGAGACTCGAGGGTCAGGCCCCAGTAGGGCTGGGCTGACCCGTCTGGTAGGCCTGTGGTGGCTGGCTCCATGCCCTCACCGTGCCCCCCCATGACCCCCAAAGCCCCAGTGACTCTCCTAAGGCGGTGTTGATATCTACCTCACTTGACCGAAATGAAAATCTCCAGCACCCCCATGTTGAGCAAGCCAAAGCTTTCGAATCCAGGACCTTGCTTCCTTTGTCCGTGGTCCCTGGATGTCTAAGGAGATGGGCTGGGGTTGGATCCGAGTGGAACGGTGAAGCAGGGTTTGTTTGCAGCCCCCTATTTCATCTTTCTGATTCTTTCTTCTCCGTGGCGCCACAGTTTGAGCACAGAAATTAAGGGATTTTCAAGGGACTAGGGAGTTGCAGAAGGATTTTTTTGGCGGCCTGAGGATGCCTTGCGGGCATTTCTAGTTTCCTGTGAGAAACTGGGTTCGAACCAGAGCATCTTGAGCCTGACTGCTTGGTTTAAGCAGGCACTTAAACAACTGAGCTAATGGGCAGGCCCCCGCGACTAGGCAGCTGGGACAGGGCAGTGATTTGCTCTTGATCCTGCAGCTGAGAATCCAGCACTCACTAGCTGAAGAGGAGAAGGAATTTGACAGGTAACTGCCATTTTCCTTTTCAGCCATGAACCCAGTGAAGCTTGTTATCACCAGAAATGGTCTGTGGCTTCTTCCTCACTGAGCTGTGCTTAAGCGGCCAGTGGCCCTTGAGGTAAAGGGAGAGGTGCTGAAGGACAGACAGGAAGCGATAACAAGTGAACCTAGTATTTCTGGAGTCCTCATTACACACTAGCTCAGAAGCTTTTGGTAACACAGCTTCCCCATGAACCTGGGAGGCAGAGTGTTTTCTCATTTAACACACCACAGCTCCAAAGTTTTAAGAGGCCACTGTCCTGTCCAAGACTCTGCAGCGGCAGAACTAGGATTCCATGCAAGGCCTCTGACCCCGGAGCCTGTCCAGCAATGATTTTCCCATAGAAAAGAAGTGGAGGCTGCCCAATGGGTGAACACAGTTAAGATTCTGCCAAGAAAGATCCCTTATTCCTCCAAACTTCACACAGATTTGAACCAGCTTTAGGCTGTGGAGTGGGGAAGGAATGGAAACACCCCTTTTTCCTTCTGGTCCAAACCTAAAGGAGAGATCCAAGGTTCAGTCAGGAAGGTTTCTTTGTTTAATCAATTGTTTTTTGTTTTCAGAACTAAAGTGGAAATGACCTAGTGAGGAAGGAACATGAGCACAGCCTGCCCTGGTCACACAATTAAAATATATATGCTGGCCAGAGGTACATCACCACTCCACCCATCCCTTCAGAGAGAAGGGCCCTTTCTGACCTGGAAGTCTAGTAAAGCATTCCTCTGGGGAAGTCCTTGTCCTTTCTGAAGGGACACTGAGAGACCTTGTTCCCTAGACTGCAGCCACACAAAGGGTTTTGTGCAAATACCAAGCCATTATTCTAGAAATGTAAAGAAGCATTAGGGATGGTACGCGAACAAAAGCTGGACAACCAGATGCTGTCTTGGCTAGGTTGCAATTTGTATGATCTCATGTTTTCTGGCTCTTTCTTACTTTGCTTTTCCAATTTGGTTTGAATATTTGCATTACTATATTATTTTCCTTGTACAATTGCTGTTGTCTATACACAATTAGATCATCTTCATAGCTGTGTGAAGAGACACTTCAGGAGTGAGATGAGCTACAGATGGCAGCCGGCTTACTCCTGGGGTGCACATGTAGGTCCCCTGCCTGTTGGTCTCAAGGATGCTACCTGCATGCAGAGTGTAAAAGTTTTAGTTGTTTATCTAACAAACAAGAAAGAACCACAACATCTCTTTGTAGTGGTAGCTAAGCACGTCTTGTTTCGGTGTGTTTTTGGTTGATTTGCTGGTCTAGTCACATTCCTTCTGGGGCCAAGTCCAGTCCTGCTTTATTATGTTCCAGACAAAAGCAAGGACCATTTTCTGTGGCCTGTGGCTTCTCAGTCTCTGGAAGGGCAGCTGAAACACAATCCTGAGGAAAGGTGACAGAAAAGGAAGGTATGAAAAGGAAGAGGCAGCTTTCCCCCAAGGGCCAGAAATGAGCGCAGCTCTCAGAGCCATCTGCACAAAGTGCCCTGCAGCAATGCCTCACGGATGCATACCCCGTGGATCCAACTATCTGGAACTTGAGACCAAGACTGAAGCTTCCTTTTGGGGTACCTCTGACAGAAAAGTTGAGTTAAACAAATGGAGATGACAAGGCACAGTGAGAGTAGCTGAGGGAAGCCTCCTGACTTCTAGAATGCTTAATAATCACACATGACTATATCTGTCTTGTTGAATATCCCATTATCAGCAGAACCATCTCCCTGTCTTGGTGTTCTCATTTTTTTCTGCTTTTTTTTTCTCTGTTGATTCCTTAGATCTAAATCTATATATTTTTTAATTTTTTGTTTTGTTTTGGTCTTTTGTGAGACACGATCTCATTATGTAGTTCAGGCTGGACCTGAATTCCTTAAGTAGCTCAGGCTGGCCTTGAACTCATTATGTAGTTCAGGCTGGCCTTGAACTCTGCAATAATCCTCCTGTCCCAGTCTTCCAAGTTCTGGGCTGGTAGGCATGCGCCACCACACCCAGCCTAGGTCTGAATCTATGGCCTTGTTTCTTCTTTCTCTTTACATCCAAATCACTCACTCATCATTTACTGAACAGATACTATGTATTTTCCATGTCAAGAGTATTTAGATGCCAGAATTATAACAACTGGAAAAAGAATAGCTAGTCTCAGGGAGCTCACAGGCTATTAGGGAATACTGAGGATAAAATGTGGGGTACATAATCTGAGGGGAAACCCGTGTCCAGGCCCTGAGCGAGGGCTAAATGATGAGATTACTAATGCTCAGAGAAACGATTATCCAAGACCTCTCGGATGGCTGATGATGGGGTTGGAACTGAAGAGATCATTTAAGAACAAAAGCCTGGCCTTCTGCCACCACCTTCTTTCCAGCGCTTTCCAAGGCGCCGGAGTTGCAGCGTTCTGTGCTCTTTCCTTATCCAGTTGCACATAGTTCATGTTCCTTTCTAGTTTCATAGTTTCATGTTCATGTTCTTATTCCTGCCTCGGCAGGATTCACACTTATCACTTAAGCCAGACATCTGTCCTATGATCCTCTGAGGATTAATGAGCTGCTAAGTTTCGAGTAAGTAGAAGGAAAAGTGCTTTTAGAACTGTGTAGCAATACAAAACTTGATACCAAAGCCATTATCAAAATAATATGTTAATTCAACAACTGAGCCAGTCAAGGGATCAACCAGTAGTCATTAGTAGATTGTATGGGCTGAGACAAATTTTCATATGTAGCGTGGCTGTACCCCTAGGCAACGTAGGGACCCACTGGCAATGCTAAAAAAGGAAAAAAGGCGTTAACTGAGTGCCTATCGTGTGAGCTCTGATATCTGCTTTTGTCACAGTATTTCACAATAAAAAATCTTTAAAGTAATCTAGAAGGAGTCATCATTTTCTTCAGTGTGGATGGAATGCCTTCCCCTAATCCCTTCCTGTTCAAAAACAATATAAAAGAATAACTAAAAAAGTCTTGGATCAGCACTCACACTGCATTTGTATTCAGGCATTGCCAATTACTGTCTATATGATGTGGAGATAATACTTGAATTTTCTGTTCCTTAGTTATCAAATCAGGATGATAAAAAACATCTGTTTTATACTTTATTATAATGATAAAGTGACCAGACTTTTGAAGTAGTTGGCACAGAGGCTGGTCTAGAGTAAGTACTCGATAAAATTTAGATTTTATTATTGACCAGTGCCACATATTTTTATTTGCAAGATCTTTCTAGGGCTGGCGAGATGGCTCAGTGGTCTAAAGCACCTACTTGGAACAAGCTTAGCAAAGCCCAGGGACCGCGGTTCGATCCCCCAGCACCACATGCCAGCCAGCTGCGCCCCCTGGTGGGCTGAGCTGGCCACACACACACACACACACACACACACACATAAATAAATAAATGTTAAAAAAGATCTTTCTAGATCTCTTACCAGAATTAGTTTCTTAGCTTTGACTGTGGGCATGCTTTTTAGGTGTGCCTGACACAGAAAAAACACTCATTAAATGTTGATTGGAGGAATTAAGACTTCTGTCTCCTAGAATTAAATCACATACTCATTAAGGTCGAGAATGCTGAGTTTCTAGTTATAAGGCAGAAAAAAATAATTGGGTATTTTAGATAAACTACATTGCAGTGCATAGACAAACTCTCATATAAACTAGAGAATTCTCCCTAGACAGACAGAGATGCACACACACATATGCACAAGATGGACTGGATTCTACGGCAGCTCCTGCTGCTTTAAAGAGTCTAGTCTGCCACATTAAGTTTGAAGCTTGTCTTTAAGGATCTTACAGAGGACAAGAGACAAGGCTCAGTCAGGGTTTTAAAAGATGGACAGTTGGAATTGAACCCCCACATGATGGTGAGAGTTATAAGGAAAAATGTACCCAGTGAAAGGGTAGACTACAAAGCCCAGCTTGTGGGCAAGGAAGAAATCCATGGAAACTTTGTCTGTCTTGGCTTGGGTGCATAAGATGCTAAAACCACGGACCTCTCCTCACAAAGTTTTGGATTTGAATTTATACTGTCATTATGATCTGGAAAATCTTAGCTGATACAATAATTTAAACTGGACCCAAGTTGGGTACTAGGATGCAACAGATCTTATCTGGAGGGCTAGCCACTCAGGCCCTGCAAAAGTCTAACAAATAGAATGTCACTGAACCTAAGGCTGCCACAGAAAGAAAGTACATCAGGAAAAAAAAAACTGCCAAGAGAGAGCCAACAGGAACAGAATTAGACCCAAAATAACAGTAATCACATAGGAATTTTTAAAAATGTTTAAAGAAATAAAAAAATTTAAAAAGACAAGGCAGAACAGAGAAAGAACCAAATATTTATTTAAAAACATATATTAAACATGTTGTGATCTTTTATATTAAAATATAACATAGATTATCATTAAAGTTAGAAATAGAATAAATGAAAAAGAAAACAAAAGAAAGAGGGGCCGGGGAGATAGCTCAGTAGAATAAGTGCTTGCCTGGCAAGTGCAAGGGCCTGAGTTCAATCCCCGGTTCCTCAAACAAACAAACAAACAAACAAACAAAAAAACCCCGAGAAATAGAATAAATGAGTAAAAATGGAGTCAATACGTAAAGAGAGAATAGGGCAACTGAAAGACAAATTGGAAGAAAATAACAGGATATAGGAAAAAAAAAGGAGTACAGACGCCAGGATATGAGAAATGAGATGTTACAGGAATTACCAAGAATAGACTGCAAAAAAGGTAGCATTTATTAAAAAAAACTTAGAATAAAGGAGAAAAAACAGGCCTTGTTTAATCTTTGACCCAGGTGCTCTAGCATTCTCTTACCCTTTATTTCATGGTTTCTTTATCCCTAAAATATTCACAGGGATCCAGTGACAAAAGAGACGCAATCCTTATCTCCATTGAACTTCTGGACTGAAAGAGGATGACAAATAATAAACAAGTGAAAAGATTAGTACTTGAGATAATTTGACACTATGACAACTGCTGTGAAGGGAATAAAAAGGTTTTTTGAATGGAGACATTGGCACTAGAATTTCACTGAAGACATCAGACCTCAGTGGTAAGAAGTCAAGTCGGAGCATTCCCAGAAATCACTTGGCATTTTTGAGGAAGATAAAAGAGGGCAGGGGTCAGTAGCTTACTCGGACATGGAGAGTGATCAGAGATGTGGCCTTAGAGCTCATCAAGAGGAATGGATTTTTTTCCTTAGAGCAGCAGGAAGTCACTGGAGGGCTTTAGGCGCAGGAATGACGTGCAGGGTCCTCCTGGGTACCCTATGGTAATGGATTGTAGTGGGGTCAGGAATGGAAGTAGAGAGCCTACTTAGTGACTTCAGTTTTCAGACAAGAGATAACAGCATTCTAACTAGCATGATAGCAGGAGTACCGAGAAATAGAGGAGGTGGCCTTAGGTATATAGCATTTTTAAATTTGAAACAGTCTACTTGACATAGCTGTGAAGGTGAAAGAAAAGATCAAGGATAATTCCTGATTTTTTTTTTTTTAATTGAACAGTTAAAGAGTGATGCCATTTTTTTAAGATGGAGAAGAGTCAGAAGAGTAGCATGTGGCAGGAGTGATAGAGGAACACAAACCAGCAGTTCTATTTTAGCCATGTCAACTTTGAGATGTCTGTTGGATGTCCAAGTAGACAGCTAAATATAAGAATCTGGAGGACTTCAGGAAATAAGCCCCAAGCTAAGGATTATTCCTATTTTTGAGACATGTGCTTCCTTCAAGATCTACTTATCATGCAGGCTTGGACAGGTATATGTACAGGGGACAGACTGTGGGAAGTCTAGCTACAGACTGTGGGAAAACGGTCAGTAGAGTTCCTGAGTTTAGGAAACTGCTCGGCCCCTTGTCCAGCTCAGAAGGGGAGCCAGCATTCTTCTGGGGCTATCTAACCCTGAGGCTTTTGATAGCTGCTGTAGTTTTAAGCTAATGTGCTTCTGATCGATGCCAGAAGACTGAATATAGAAAGTCACTTGGTGACAAAACCAGGAGGCTTTTGTGTAGGGAAGGGTGGGGAAGTCATCACGTAATCTGGCTCCCACCCACTCCCGCCCATCAGCTGAGAGCATTGTATCCAAGCGATCCAAAGAAGCAGTGTCAAGAATATGATGCATCAGGAGGTACAAAGGAAAAGGAGATCCCGGCATGAGGTAATGACCAAAAAATGCCATAGACCATTACATAAGCGAAAGTGAAACCTGAAGAATAAATAAACAAAGGGTATCAAATTGATATAAAAATACAAGAAGCTCACTTTGTGGTTGCTGACATACATCACTGTAGAAACAAAATCATGTCCAAAACGACTATGCTTAAGCTTTGAATCACATGACAGAAACTTTAGGAAGTTCCAAAAGGATCAGAAATAGCTTAAAGTACCAGTTTTCTCCAGGTTTATGCATTTGAGAGAAGGGATAAGCATCTCACTGGAAAAAAGGAAAAATAACTCACAGGGGAACAGGAGATCCATGGTATTTCATATGAAAAAAGGAAACTACTCACTTTAAAAGGCACTGGTGGGCCAGCCAAATAGCTCAGCAGATTAAAGCACCTGCAAGCAGGCGCAGGGGCTGGGGGTTCGATCCCCAGGCCTACCATGCTGGCCCTGCCCCCAGGACATGTTGTGATGGCAATTGAGACTGGGTGTAGTGACGTGCACCTGTAATCCCAGCTCTTGGGAAGCTGTAAACAGGTGGATTGCTAGGAGTTCGATCTAGTAGTGAGAACCTGAACACTCTGTAGAGCCTTCCCTAAAATACAAAAAAAAAAAAAAAAAAAAAGCACGGTAAGCTGTCTGACATATGTATGACATTAGTTAAGATCCAGTCTCAAGATCATTAGACTGTAATAGAACAGTTTTCTTCTCAATTATCTAGCTAGCTAGCTAGCTAGCTATCATCTATCTGTCTTCTACCCAGTGGTAGAGAGCTTGCCTAGAACTGGCCTTGGGTTTGATGCTCAACACTGGAATCCCCCCAAAAAAACTATTGGGTCAAAAGGGTATACATATGTTATTGTTTATTAATATGTGAAATTTTAGGTAGACCTTAGCTTGTGTGTTAACCTCACTGTTGGTTTTATCTTATTTCTGGACTCTGTTTTTCTTTCTTTCTTTCTTTCTTTTTTTTTTGGCGGAACCAGGTATTGAACTCAGGCCCTTGCGCTTGTCAGGCAAGCGCTTATTCTACTGAGCCATCTCCCTGGCCCCTCTGTTTTTCTTTATCCCCATTTTCTCACTTGACAAAATTTGTGTTTTGAATTGCAGTACAATATAAACACACACACACACACACACACACACACACACTTTCTTCCCAAACAAGGCAGCACAAAATGCAGGCACCCAGTGGGTGTTGTGACATTTCAATGAAATAAAGAATTTGTAATTACTGTCTGTAGACACCCACGTCAGAATCATTAAGTTCACTAAACAGTATGGAATCTTGCTTTAGCTATAACAAGAGGGCAAATTAAATGTTCACGGATGAAAAGAGACGGTATTCATGACAGGTGGGGCTTATAAAAGCAATCAAATGTGGAGCTGCATCTCTCCTGGGGTTTGATTTCCACATGGGCCATGGAAAGCCTGCTTGGCTGGTTACTGCTTTCAGAGAAACTCCTGGGCCTGGCTGGTCCCTTCTACTTTTGCCCATGTGAAGTGGCCAGTTCTTCTCTAGACAACTAAGTCAAAATCTACTCCATGAGGCAGGGGAGATGGCTCAGTAGAATAAGTGCTTGCCTGGCAAGTGCAAGGGCCTGCGTTCAACCTCTGGTTCTGCAGAAACAAACAACAAACAACAAACAAAAAACAACAA
The DNA here is from genome assembly GCF_000260255.1 of Octodon degus. NCBI lineage: Eukaryota > Metazoa > Chordata > Mammalia > Rodentia > Octodontidae > Octodon > Octodon degus. The sequence goes on along the minus strand of NW_004524685.1, from coordinate 4,150,725 downwards.
CAACAAAAAAAAACCCAAAAGAAAACCCACTCCTGCTCTCTGAAAAGAATCAGTAATTTTTATTACTTTTTTTTCTTTTAAATTTATAAAATAATTGAAAAATTTCAAACAACAAAGGTAATAAAAGTTCAAAGAACACTGAAATACATAAAATATAAAATGAAACTTCCCTTCTTTTCCTTTCTTCCCCATCCTGTTGCTGTTCCTCATTCCCCAAGGTTGACCACTAGTATCTTCAGTATATATTCCTTTTGGACCTTTTTAATGCAATGTGGATATATTTACAAAGATACACATATCATATAAAGCTTTTTTATAGCTTTGTTTTTTAAAAAAATAATTTTTTCGGGGCTGATGAGATGGCTCAGTGGTCTAAAGCACCTACCTAGAACAAGCTAAGCTAAGCAAAGCACAGGGACTGAGGTTCAATCCCCCAGTACCACATGCCAGCCAGCCCCGCCCCCTGGTGGGCTGAGCTGGCCACCCACACACACACACACACACACACAAAATAAATAAATAAATAAATAAACAAATTAAAACAAAAAGATTGAGTTTTTTTAAAAAAAGAACTGAACTAAAGGGCAGGCCCCCCCAACAAACATTAAAAATAATAATAATAATTTTTTCTTCTCACATTTTGTAACTTGCTTTTTGCATCAAACACAAATGATATCTCACAGATTTTACTTCTACTACATATCAACTATATATTTTTTAATGGTGACAGTGAACTATGAAATTAAGGTTAAAATACCTTAATGTATTTGACCTATTAAGGAATATTTACATTGCTTTTAATATTTTGACTATATAAATTAATACTGCATTGTACACTCTTACACCTGTGTACCTATGTCCTCTTTCTTTTATTTATTTCTTAGAACTGCTAGGCTACACCAGAAACAGCTCAGTGATAGAGAGCTTGCCTAGCACTGGTCCTGGGTTTGATGTCCAGCACTGGAAAAGTCCTCAAAACTATTATGCATTGTTGAACTCTCTCTCTCTCTCTCTCTCTCTCTCTCTCTCTCTCTCTCTCTCTCTCTCTCGGTATTGGTGACTGAACTCAGGACCCTGCCCTTGCCAGGCAGGTGCTTATTCTACTGAGCTATCTCCCTAACCCCTGCATTGCTGAATTTTGATAAGCACTCCTACATTGATCAATCACTCTTAAACTTACTACGAAAGGGTATCTTTTGTTCACACTCTCACCAATAACAACAGATATTGTCAAATTTATAAACTTTGACAAAACTAATTGACAAAAGCATGGTGCTCATTTTAATTTATATTTACATAGTCTAAAGTAAGACTGATTCTCATTTTCACTATTTCCTTCACTGTGAGTGTAGTGAAAACAACTAAAAATGTAGCTCTAGTTTATATATTTACTTAGTTTCAAATAACCAATCCAAATAGTGACATGTTTGGTTATAGATTCCTAAGAAGACTCATGTTTGAATGTTACAAAGTTCCATGTTAGGAAAACCAGTCATAACTGAAGTCCTTAGTCCAAATTGCACTTCATATTTACTCTGGGCTTTAGATAACAGATTTTGGCTCAAAGCATTGAAAAATATCAAAACCATATTCTGATAATGTTTTTTGTACCAACTTCATCATACTACACATTACAAATAACAGAATCAATCCTGGCTGGATTATGAAAAAAAAATTATTTGCCAGAATGGCTGGGTGGTCACCTCTACAGAGCGAGTTGTAAATTTCTTGGGCCCTGTGTTAAAGAGTTTAGTTCTAGATAGGACACATCTCAGTGGTCTAACGTGGGGTGTAAGGTATGTCAGGCTCTTAATTATAGTCCTAAAGACTGGATTCAGTAGGAAGGAGTTCATTAAAAAGGAAACTAGAGTATTGTTATGAAATAAACCGGAGGCTGGTCATCTGAAATGAAACCCCAATGGACAAAACTGTCCCTCACACCAAACCTACCACTTGCTTTTTCTCTAAACCTGCCAGTTCCCACAGTCACCACGGACAATATGTGAGGCAGCACGCTGTTCACACCCCCGAGGCCGAATCACAGAGAGAGTCCCATTTCTTCTGCTTGTGTAATGCTTGCATATGTCCCAGCATACCAGCCCTAGGATCAAAATATTTGTCTTAAGAACCCTCAGAAGTTTTTTCGTGGTGACTTTCACTCATTTCTCATTTTCTTGTTGCCTTGAAATACACAGAAGTCCTGTGTAGTCATCCTTTGGCTTGCTTGTGCATCCATCCGTGCAAGTACAAACCACAATCCTGCTAGACACTGATCTAGGTAACAGCGAAGTAGAAAGACAAGGCCTCCCTGCTCACAGATTAGGGAGGCAGAATGGAACAGAGTTGTAGTTTGGATTTGAGACCTGTCTGAAAAGTGATAGAAAGCTAAAGGTTCTGGGCAGACAGAAAACGTGATCAGATTGTATTTTATACACTCTATACATGCTGGTATGTAGAGAACGGACTTCAAGGGTTAAGAACAGAGATCAGGGTCAGGTCAAAGAACTGACCTGTATAAAATCTAGGAAAGGTAAATTTCCCCATCTTCTGAAGAGTCACTGGAATAAGCGGAAAATAAATGCGCTATATAGGAGAAAAGCTATACTAATTGGTTAATGTGAAAAAGGGAAAAAAATCAACTTAGGAAAAAGTAATTTAAAAAAAATTTTTAATTAATTAATTAATTAATTAGGTACAGAGTCTCACTATGCAGCTCTGATTCATAGTGATCCTCCTGTCTCAGCCTCCCTAGTGCTGGGGATTTCAGGCATGCGCCACCACACCTGATTTTGGTGGCTGGCACCATGGCACAGCACGTGGTACAGGTGACTGAACCTGGCTCTTTGCACTTAGACCATCGAGCTATCTCCCCAGCCCCAGAAAAAATCATTTAAATGTGATTACTCACTAGTTCAACTTTATTCAGAAATTTATGTACCTCTTTTAGGTACATCAATACCTAAAAGGGAAAGAAGAATACGGAATGTTGACAAGTTTTAGGGGAATAATAAATGATTTTTAGGGGAATTTAATAGCCTTGGAGAGCATAAGATGGTCCAGGACAAAGACTGTTTGGATCACAGCATGGACAATGGTTTGTAAATGATTCTTTGATATACTGAACAGAACCCAAATACAAAACAATATGTATACCAAAAGTCTGTCCAGGTGTTCTGGCAAACTTTAGTCTTTCTACCTGTGATATGAGGTTAGTCTTCTCTGGCTAAGGACATTTCAGTGAAAAGACTGAAGGTAAGTAACTGTGCTTCTCTTTTGGCAGCTCTGACCAGGTGAAGAACAGTGGTAGAAAGCCTCTTCTTGGGCTGGCAGGGGAAGAAACAGAAGAAGATCTGAGGGACCTTGATTTTGAAGTAGTTCTAGCACCAGCCATGTTTTCCTGGCCCTAACACTAGATGATTAAAGACAGTAGCCTGGACTATTTTAGTGGCTGAAAGCGAAGGAGATGCCCACAGAATACAGAGATGTTTCAGTGATAGAATGAACAAGGGGCGGCACATGGCATGTGGAACTGGATGGGTGGTGATTATGGTGGGCAACCAGTGAAGACTTGACTAGAGAGTACATGAAGGAAAAAAACTCACTTTGGGCACACTGAGGACATGTGTAATTCTCATGCCGAATATGCAGTCGAGGGCCTGAATCTGAAGCTTATGATGGAGATCCAGAACGCGGCGTCACCAATGGTCATAAAGCCAAGGAATTACAAGACATGGCTCAAAGAGAGTATAGATTTAACAGAGAGTTACCACCACTGAATTCACATAGTTTAAATGAAAGAACTCTGGAATATTTTTGCCTCCAAAACTACAAGCTTCGTGGTAAAGTCCACACTTAGTATGATGAGGTCGTGGGTTTGATCCCTAGAACCAACAGAAACCAAACAAAAACAAAAACTTTTAACACCTATATTCTGGGGAGAGTTACATACATTTTTTTCTCCTTAGTACTGTTTACAGTTTGCAACAACAAGTTTTCCCATGAAAGGTTAACAGCTGACAGGTAGACCTATCATCCGGTCCAGCTCACTGTTTCCCAACTTAGCTCTGTCCAACTCCACTGGCTGCAGGAAGATAGGCCCCCAATGTGCCCACCTTCTTAGACAAACTGCCCACGTGATGTCCCACCTTTGGTTCAAGGCTTACAGGGTTCAGTGTCACTGAACCCATGGGTGCACAGGCTATACAGTGGTAGAGTGGGGACACAAGGATCCATTTTTAGGTGTTTTAGTTTTTTTTTTTTTTTTTTTTTAGATAGGGTCACACTTTGTAATTCAGATTGGCTTTGAATTACTATATAGTCTAGACTGCTCTTGAACTCATATTAATCCTCCTGCTTCAGCCTCCTGAGTGCTGGTGTTATAGGCATGCACCACAATAGGATCTATTTTTTATTTTTATTTTTTGTACTGGGGATTGAACTCAGGACCTTGCACTTGCGAAGAAAGTGCTTGTGCTGCTGACCTATCTCCCCAGTCCCAGGATCCATCTTTAAGCACAGCCCAGAACTGAGTTCTTTTTACTCAGTGGACCTTCAAGACACATCTGAGAAGCCCATTTCCATTCCACAGCCCTCTCTAGTTGTATCATCCCCACTTCTGCCTCCCTTTTTTACCCCAGAAGTAGGTTATCCAGTCATTAGATACAGAATGATTGCACTTAGGGGACATTTCAATTTTTTTGTTTCCATCTGAAGTGCCCTTGAGTATCGATGAGAGGGACCTGGGAAAGGAAATACGCTAGAAACACAAGAAGCTGACCTAGAACTCTGCCACTTTCAGATGACAGCTCACCTACGGACAAAGATTTCGGGATCAACCAACATTTGAAGGAGTTAATACTTTTAGGAGCACTTTAGCAGGCTGGGAATGTGGGGAAACGATCAGAGTTCCAATCTGCTAAAAACACCACACAGTTTTAGTAAATATATGCACAATTTAAAAAGTGTATTTGCTATGGCTCAGTGGAATAAGTGCTTCCCTGGCAAGCGCAAGGGCCTGAGTTCAATCCCTGGTTCCACCAAAAAAAAAGACTAAAAAGTGTATTTGCTAAAAAAAAAAAAAAAAAAAATCTAGGTGTCTCCGGTCTAGTCTTCCTATTAATCAAAAGAACTGCTAAGCTTCGTGGTCCAGTGTACGATCCTAGCTCTGATTGCTGCTGCCTATGAACCCTCAATGAATTCTTCTCTAAGTCTCCAGACTTCCTTGGCTGGCGACTTGTTCCTCTTGGAACAGCTTTTGCCTAAGCTGAGCAACCTGGCCCCCAGCTGCGCTGAGTCCTCTCTCCAGTCAGAGGAAACGCTTTCAGCTTAGTCCATTAACACAAACATTCAAAAGCAAACATTCAAAAGCCACAGATCATGTTCGCATAAATAAAATAGGATTGAGAAAAGCTTCGCCCCAAGAAACCAAAGGAGAGTTTTAAAAACTACACTTGCTCTCCAAGTAGGCAGGCAGCAAAGCCACAGCCATTCCAAAGGTTTGTGTGTTTAGTAGGAGCTGGGTGGCTGTGGCCACAGGCCTTTGAAGAGGAAATGCCATCCCTGGTACAGGCACGCGGCCAGTCCCTGAATCCTGAAAGTAGCAGAGAAAAGCAGTGAAGGGGCAGGGGGAGTGCAGTTAGAAAATGAAAAGGAGGAGGAAGGACTGGGCAGATAAATGAGGAGATTCTTCCCATGTTGGGTCTCCACCCTCAGACCAAAGGTCGGCTGGACAGAGCAATTCACTGTGCCCCGGAGACCATCAGGGCCTGGTGAGTCTGAGGTGGTGGGCACAGCCCAGAGTGACTAAGACTGCAGGGAGGGGTGTGTGTCACTGCTGAGGGGTGGAGAGGGTGGCGGTGTCTGGGCTGAGAGATGCCTTTGCTTTGAAATCTTCAGAGGAAATTAACTTTACAAGGTGCCTCCCTGTCTCCCAGAGTTATTAAAAGAAAGGAGGGAGCAAAGAAGAAATGGAAAATGGTAATACCTCAGGAAGGGCTGTGTGATCCCAAGTGGAGGAAATGGGAGGCAGATTAAGTGATGAATGCGCAACCTTTCCTAAGGGAGGAAGAGCTCTGAATGTGACCTTGTGCAAATGGAAAAAAACAAACCCAGCCACCACCAGCAATGCGGTCAAGGAGAAAACACACATATGCACACAGAGAGCCCTTTGAATATCTAGAGATGAATGCCTAATTAAACAGTCTAAAGCCCTTCAAGTAAATAAAGCATCTGTGAGTACTTCTGTCTCAAAAGAGGTGATGCTGAATGCTAAACGAATGGCAGCATGTGATAGGGTTGGTATAAACCGTGGGTCACAAGGAGGTATAAATCCAGGAGTCTTCAGGAGTCTTTACAGATTGGGCCATAGAAAAACATGTAGATATTTTTTGCTCTTTTGTGGGTGAAGAAAATAAAAGGTACCAGATCTAAAACTTCTTAAAAACAGACAAGAAGGAAGAAGCTAACTGAAACTACCTATTTCATGAGGTAGGAAGCCAGGTATTTTCTGATTTTTTTTTTTTAAATGGGATTTCATTTTTAAAAATCCTCCTGCCTGACAATAATCCTCAGATCAGGTGAAGTTATCCTTGCCCAACTCTGGGGAGGCCAGGCAGTGTTTGAAAGCACAACTCTTGGAAACTTGGGCCTGCTCAGACACATGCACCCAGCAACTTCATCACATTAAAAAAATGTGTTCCATTGGGATGGCATATCAGTGGTTGGAAAAAAAATACATTGGAAAAGAAACAACTCATCTGTTGCTTCATTTCTAAGCAGTTTCTTCTGTCCCAAGCCCTTCAGTCTTTTTTTTTTTTTTTTTTTTTTTTTTTTTATTTGTGTGTGTGTGTGTGTGTGTGTGTGTGGCCAGCTCAGCCCACCAGGGAGCGGGGCTGGCTGGCATGTGGTGCTGGGGATTGAACCGTGGTCCCTGTGCTTTGCTAAGCTTGTTCTAAGTAGGTGCTTTAGACCACTGAGCCATCTCACCAGCCTCCTTCAGTCTTTTAAAATTTCTTTAGATGGCAAGTCTAGAATTTGATCCCCCTGGAGGTATAGCTAGTAGTCCTCTATTGGAAAGGGTACCTCTGTGTCTTCCAGCCAGCTCTGTGTTTAGCCTAATGGTGAAAGAAGAACCTGCCTTTGATTTCGCTTACTCCATCAGGGCTGGTCTTTGATTGTCTCATGGCCCCGTTCCTTCCTGCATGGGAGGCCTCAGGATGGTAGGGGTTTTCTTTGTCAGATTTACAGAATATCCTCATTGAAGGATGAGGGTAGAAACTACTTCAGGACAGAAACTACCCAACCAAAATATTCAAAGTCATGATGGACAGCTCCAGTCTTTGGAGGATAATTTTACTATTGTGTTTTGGATTTTGAGTATCAGTAGGTTTAGGGACAATTAGCTCCCTGGTATACTGGCAGTTTATGTGCCAGTTGTTTTACATTTATTACCTTGTACAGGTCACTAAGATACATGCCATGTTGTTTCCTTGGTTTACTGAGCCTGGACAGCTTTTGAGCAGATATACAACAGAGTCAAGATCTGAATTCAATTTTATTTAACTCCCAAATGCATTCCTTTAACTAGGACACTGATTACTTCTCAGAGCCAAAGAAGAGTCTACCTCTGCAGCAAGGTCAGGAAAGTAAGGATGCCCATGCTGTTAGTTCTTTGACTAGTGAAATTCAGTGTGCAGTCTTTGATACTGACCAGCTAGGGTACTGGGCTAGATGAGGTTGGGCCATTGTCCTGAAAAAGCTGAATAATCTCCCAAATATTTCTTAACTTCTCATTGATTTATGTTAAATTCATCAATACTTTTAGTTTGTATCAAACTCTTCAGTACATGTAGGTTCCAGTTTTTCTTATTCATTATATTCTATGTATCCATAAATAGTCTATCATTCCTGGATTTAATGTATTGGCTGGCAGAATAAAGATTAAAAAATTCTAAAAGACTAGAATGACAGAAAGACAAGGAATGAGGATAAATTAGGAATCATGAACTGAAGCTCTTTTAGTCAGTCAGTTGACTATGGAAGGATAAATTTAAAAAAAAAGATGGTTGGCCACTCAATGGCTAGTCACAGGATGTGGTGGCCTCAGGTTGCCTTAGTAAAAAATAAAGACCATCATAAAGGGTGACTATCTCTAGTTTAGTATACATTGCAAATATATTAAACACTGTCCTGTCTTTAATATATACAAAGGCACTTGAATATTAAATAAAAATATAAGAAAATAGTGGTCAACAGCCACCATTCATGAGAGACTTAGGGTACGTGTGGAGGACTGGAGCAGAGTAACTTAAAATATTTGAAGGTGGAGAATAGCTTCACTGGGAAGAACTTGGGTCAAGTAACAAGAAATTTCAAGGGGCTGATTTTGGCTCAATACAGGAGATTTTTCTGATTATTAGAGCTGCCAAAATGGAATGCATTTCTCAAGGGGTGATAAACTTCCCATGCTTGAAGTATAAGTACAAGCCAGATGACCACTTGTGAGAGAGACACTGGAGAAAACTCTGACATTGCAAATAGATGAGGGTGGATAGTGACTGCATTACCTTTAAGGTCCTTTCCAGTTCTAAGAATTCATATTTAATATTTTTTACCCTTCATTCACCAACTGTCCAATCCCTTTAAATACCATTTATTTCTCTAAGTTTTAATTTCCACTTCAATTAAAACTGTGAAATCACAGGTTTGATGTTAAAATCCTAGTTATATTTTCCTAGGATGATAATTACATTTATTAAAATATGTTCATGAGGAAGCTAAAAACCACTCTACTTACCAACCTTGAGGCACATTAAAAAGCAGTAACTAGGTGATCTCTATAATCCCTTTGGTACTGAGATTCTATAGTCCTTAAGCTTTCATTCATCTCTTGGAGGGGGAAACTTTGGAACTGATGATGAGACCTCTACTAGGGGGTGCTCATTTCACCTTCCTCCTGCATTCCATTTCACTCAGGAAACTTTGGTGCTGTTGTTACAAATGAGGGAGAAAACATTCTTTTTTTTTTTTTTTTTTTGAGAAAACATTCTATGTGTCAAGAGAAACAGAAGCCAAACACCATTGCTAGGATCCATCTCTCAGCTCTGTTGAAGCTAGCTTTCCTCAGCACACTAGAAATGCTTATAATGGGTCTACAACTCATACTGCTAGGGGCCAAGGAGATAGCTCAGAGGCATAAGCAACTGCCTGGCAAGTGCAAGGTCCCAAATTTGACCCCCATGCCCCCCTTACCCATACTGCCAAAACTAATATTCCCATGCAAGTAAGAAGAAGGCTGAGTTTTGGCATTCTTAGTAAAAATCTAGAAGCTTTAGTATGTATTCACATTCTCATTCCAGAACCAACTATACAATACAGTTGAGAATGAGGTTTGGACAACATTATTCTACAGTGCCCATAAAAAACAAAACAAAACAAAACAAAACAAAACAATAGCCATAGTCTCTGCCCAATGAGAAATCATATTAAATGCCACCCCATTACTGAAGCTATATCCAAGTCCAATATTTCATGTCAATATGCAAAGCACATCAAGTGACCCTTTAATGGTCCAGTGAGCCATAGGCAATTTTTTTTTTTTTTAATTTTATTTATTTGTGTGTGTGTCCAGCTCAGCCCACCAGGGGGCGGGCTGGCTGGCATGTGGTGCTGGGGGATTGAACCGTGGTCCCTGTGCTTTGGCTAAGCTAGTTCTAAGTAGGTGCTTTAGACCACTGAGCCATCTCACCAGCCCTAGCCATATGCAATTTGAAACACCTTATATTTCATCAAAAAATAGTGCCACAATAATTATAAACAAGAATGTGAAACACAGAGTGGCCATTAGTCCTTACATATATTTCAATTTTTGTTTAACTTAAACTGCTTTTTAAAAAAACTTTTATTTATTTGTGTGTGTGTGTGTGTATGTGACCAGCTCAGCCCACCAGGGGGCGGGGCTGGCTGGCATGTGGTGCTGGGGATTGAACCGTGGTCCCTGGGCTTTGCTAAGCTTGTTCTAAGTTGGTGCTTTAGACCACTGAGCCATCTCACCAGCCCCCTCAATTTTTGTTTAACTTAAATGGTAAAGACTTATATTTTGCAGTACAGGTTTGGAGCTGTCTTGGGTTTGCTTTCCGAAAGGATTGCCCTTGGGTATTATTTCTGTCTTTTCAGAGGACTGTATAGTTTTAACAGTCTGCAGCTTGTTGGGATCAATGGGATGATATGGTGAGGGACTTGATTTAGGATTGGGCACTCACAGAGAATTGCAGACTTGGGGGTTTGTTTGTGGTAGAAATCCCTTATGAAAAAAAAGAAAGAAAAAAAAATCCCTTATGGCTTTAACTGATTCCTATGTATGTGTTTCTGATTAGATAGTTAATTTTATGTGCCAACCTGTGCCCAGATTTTTTGAAAAATAATTTTATTGAGAAACAAATAGTAATGAGACAATTTCAAAACTGATTGCTAGCACAGTTTCAATAATACATTGCATATTGTTGTCTTAGTGGTTATTCATTGTACAAGACGCAGACATGATATCCTGTCCACAAACACTATTAGAACAAATCTCTCTATTCATTGAATTAAGAGAATGAAGCTGTATATCTACCCTATTTTGAATATACAGATACAAAATGGTCATTCATTTGTATCCCCCTTTTTTGTTTAGTTTTGTCAGAGAAGGGTATTCCAATGTCATTTAAATGTTGTAGGTGCATGAACTCACCAAAATATTCCAATATAGTCCAGCAGTCCATAACAGTAGTGGGTTTTCTGTAAGACTGGTGATGACAGAAGTTTTTTTTGCGGAACTGAGGATTGAATTCAGGCCCTTGTGTTTGCCAGGCAAGTGCTTATTCCACTGAGACATCTCCCTGGCCCCAGAAGTTGTTGACTTGAGTCTTTTACAGTTCAGCATATTAATATTGTGCCCAGAGACTTAGTTTACCATTATTTGGGATGATATTAAAATTTAAATGAGAAGATTAAATAAAGCATATTATCCTCCCCAATACGGGTACGCCTCATCCAATTAGCTGAAGCTTGCAAAGAACAAAAGGACTGAACATGCCTAAGAGAGGATTCCTTTTTCCTAGTACCCTTAAAATCAGAATAATCTCTTTGGTCTCAGACTTTGGACAATGGCTCTCACAGGTCCCCAACTTTGTGACAAAATGCAAATCTTGAGACTTTCCACATTTTGTAACTGTGTGACCCAATTCACATAGTAAATCTCTTTCGATACATATATGCATCACATTTGTTCTGTTTTTCTTTAGAACTCTAATTAGTACATTGAGTTTCAAGGATTTAGTAATAAAAGAGATTGAGTTGATTTGTAGTTTTTTTTTTTTTAATTAAAATACAGTTTTCCATGACTGTAAGTTAGTAGCTTATCCGCAAAGGTCCACTTGGGAACACACCAAAGTGGTGACCAGGACAGGGAGGAACAGCTATTTTTTCTTTACTGGACAACACAATAGCTGTATCTTTTCAAGGGGAATGAATGACCTTTTGATGGGAATGGCATATACTAATAGCATATAATAAGTATATTATAGGTATAGGGAAGTCAGTTCTTACTAGAGAATCCCACTTCTGACACTGCACTTTTTTAAAAATTATTCTTGATAACTTAATTTTAGGAAGGAATTTGACTTTTGAAAGATCTAGATTTCTACAGGCAGTCAACTTGGATAACAGCACACAAGCAGAAAATTTCTGGTAGCAGAACTCTCCTTCATTTATTCTTGGCCTTTAAAGGTGTTATTTTCAAAGTCAATCAGTCTAAGATTTACAAGGCTTCAACCTGTAACCAATACATTCCTATAACTTGAACTTTTCCCCAAGTCTCCTAATGCTGCAGCCTATGAAGCACATAAGTTGAAGGTTCCAATGTATTTTAGACAATAGAATAGCTAGCTACTACACTACTGTAAAGTAAGAACGCCAATGGCCAACTGTGCTGAAAACTATTAACTGGGCTGCCACACCATTTCACTCACTTCCTTCGGCAATGCACAAGAAACATTGTGATTCCATTCCTGTTACAATGGGATATAAACAAATGTTACAAATGGGATATAAACAAAAGGGCTATGCACAATTCCCAGAAAGTCACTATTTCAATTTAGTCCACACTATACTCCAGAGGTTCTCACTTGTGCTACATTTCCTTTCCTCTTTATCAGATTCTGCTAGAATGGGGGTGGGAGGAGACCCAAACAGTTTCTTCTCAGTCATCACCGGGGCTCGATCTCCCAACAGCTGCAACATGGGCTCACACTTGCAGAGGAAAGTCCGTGCGCTGTTTGTTCTCGTCCACATTTCTGTAGTTCCCTCAGACTACACCAGCTCAGGTCACTTGCAAAGTTTTGAACCAAACATGTGGAGGACTGAACTGGAAGACACTCATTGTTTCAGTTAATTAAATCTATCAAGCAGTTCATGTACAGCTCAATTCCATTTAAAACCACAGAGTATAAAAGGAAACTGGTGGCTTCCCAAGGTTACTCAAAGTATTGTTACCAGAAAAAAGGGGATCAACGTCAGGTAGCAAACAACAGATTTGCACCATGCTCTTATGGTTTAGATCTAATATGGGCCCCAGATCTTACACTTAGAAGGTGAAGCTCTCATGGGGGCCTTGCACTCTCCAGTGAGTTCAGCTACTGAGTTCAATTGCTGAGTGTGCTGTTGCTGGGACGTGGGAGCTGGCAGTTGGCACACTGCTGGGGCCAGACCTAGAAGGGTACACTCTTGGCCCCAGCTTTTCTGTTTGTGTTCTGGCTACCATAGGTTTTTCTTCATGATGTGCTTTTGCCATCCTGTTCCTCCAGCTCTGGAACCAGCTCACCAGGACCTGGAACCAAAATAAACCTGCCTCCTTGAAATTGTGAGTGTTGTGCATTTTGTCCTAGTATTGAGACAGTGGCCAAGATAAGTGTCCTTCCATGTGATTTAAGCTCTGTACAGCACGTGACCCACACTTTACACTCATTACTCCTCTTGGGAGAAGGACTAAGTGGCACCACAGGAGGTTACTGAATACGAAAGCACTTTTGGGTGGGCTAAGCTACAGGAGTTCAGATAAAATGCTTTTTGGTAGTTTAAATAATTAATTTGTTTTCTTTCTTTTTTTAAGGGATATACAAGTTGGTCAGGGAAAAAAGAGAACTGCTAAACAAACAAAACAAAATCCCCCAACCAAATGGCCCAGTTGTCACCTAAGAAAGCACGAAAAGAACATCTGGATTATTCTCTCCTTTCTCTGTCCACACAGGTCAGCTACAAACAGAAGCCTCCTTCTTACTCAGTCCATTACCTGGAAGACTGGATACCCACACTTTCTTGGCTTTCTTCACCACCTCAAATTTTCCATTTCCAGTGCTTAGAAGTTTTGTTTGTGAGGGTCCAAATGTGGCAGAAACTATTACAGGCTTTTAAGCTGCAATCGCTGTGGAGGCCAAGGATGTTGGCTGAACAACTGACCAACCTTTCCAGGCAGAGATCTAAGGCATAGAATTTGAAAAAACACCTTCCAATCTGTCAGGAACATGGAAAAAATTGCTGTCTCTTTTATGTTATTGAAGGCCCTAAGAGCACAGTATCACAGTGTCCTGTTAACTAGCCCCTGATATTTCCAAACACAGAGATTGAACTCTAGTATTTTTCTTTAGGAACAGAGAGCAGCCCAGTCAAAAGTAGGACCACTAGGGGCTCTAGGAAAAATAAGAAGTTATTGGGCTTTAGGGACTGTCTTTGCACCACAGATTTATACCATATGCACTTAAACTAGAATCAAATGTACAAGGAGCCAAAAGAAATCACAATACCAAGAGGTGGTGTGTGACAATTTCTTCTAACAGTAAAAATAACCTCGAGTGCTTGGCAGGAACTTAGGAGAAATGGAGTTTTTTGAAATAGTAAGTGAAACCACCATGTAGTATTTTCTATATCATTCCCTATCTAGATAGGAAACTTCTCTCTTAAAAAAAAAAAATCACATAGTCCCACAATAAACCTGACCATTCTCTATTATTATCATGAACTTAAAAAAAAAATCCTATGGCTCAATTTTCTTCTTCTTGGCTGTATAATTCAAAGCATGAATACTTGCCTTTATCCCATGAAATTAAGACTCACATTTTTGAAGGCCTCTCCTGTCTGTTTATGCGTTTTCGTGGATTTTCTCCAACCCCATTTCCACTTCTGAAGTCCTCCCCAAAGTTTCCAACAGGTTACAAAATTACACTTCCCTTCATGTTGCTGTACTAGTTCCCCTCCAAGTCTGAGCCCCAAAGTCCGTCCCGCCTCCAAGCAAGGTCCAACAGCTATGATTGGATCCACCAGCATGCTGAGCACATGTTTCTTCTGCAGTTCAGTATAATGTCAATGTCAGTTGCCAAGAGCTATCTTTGCATTCTTAGGTCCTTTCCAGGCAGGCCCTCTTAGCCAGGCAGTCCTGGATGTGGCCATGTGGTCGTAGGTCTGCTGCCACAGCTTTGAGAAGTGTTTAGTTCAGCAGTAGGCAATTCACAGTGGACAATGAAAAAGATCTGATGGTTAATAACCTGGAAACCACTAAAAGAAACAGGAATGAAAGAGTCTGAAACGAAGTGAAGTTTTTACACTCAAACGGGCAAAATCTGCGAGTAACAGGGATATAAGATTCAGGAAAATATGGTGGAGAAACAGCTTGATTTCCATCACTGAAGAGGAAAGCCTTTAAGAAAAACTGCCAACATAATGTATTACCTAAATGATTAAAATTATTTCTATTTAAACAGCAGTAAATGATGGTATTCATTTGACATCATGAAACAGTGCATGAATTCAGGACAGTTTATAGCGACTAGAACAGAGCCCATGGTCAAGGACATGACCTGTGAAGCTCAACTTGTCTTGTTTGGACTTCTAAACACTCTCTATGTGACCGTGAACACATCACTCGGTGTGGCTGGGCCTGCTTGCTTATAGATATAAAACAGGAATAATGGTACCTTATTGACTCTAGAGTTCATAATTTAATATCTCTGCAATCTTGTCAGTCTTAAATCCTTGTTAAGGAAACAAACAAAAAAACCTAGCTGCTGTTGGCCAGCCCAGTCATGATGTAGCTGACACTGCTAGTGTACCTATGGACTTCGTGGTCATGCCTGGTGGCACAACTGGAAAACTTCCATTTCTCGATTTCAGTCTTTAAACTATTACTCTTTTTCTTTTTCTTTCTGTGTTTAGGGCAGGGTCTACCGGGTCTCACTACATAGATTGGACTCAGTGATTCTCCTGTTTTTAGCCTCTTAAGCGCTGGAATTACAGGTGTGAGCCAACATGCTCAGTCTCAATCCCCGTCTCAGTGTTCCCTGTGGGCAGGGCTGGCACGGCACACTGGGGATTGAACCCCAGCAAACTATTGTTCTAATTATTGACCTAAAACCCTTCTATCAATCCATTCAGGTCAAGAAAACACCAGCATCAGGAATTACAGAATTGGTGTCAGCGACTTTAACAAAAATCCTTGAGACAGTGGTAGAATACTTTTCTAAGAATTATAGTATCAAGTAACAGGAGATGCTGGAATAGGAAGCTCTCATGCAGAACTACTGATTAACAGTTATGCAGGAAATGCCTTCATGAAAATCCCAGAACAGGAAGTACTCATGTCTCTCTCTCTTTCACACACACACACACACACACACACACACACACACACACATTAGAAAGGTAAAAGTGCTTTCACTTTGACCATGGTAACCCTCCGAGACGGGTACACCCTCACATAACAAAAGGATTCCCTGAATCTATTTTCCAGTGGGGAACAGAAAGCCCCAGGCTAATGTTCAGCATCCCTTGCATTCCAGGGTGCTTCCAGAAAGGTAAAACAGAATTGGATTGATTCTGCTCAACCAGTGACCCCAACTCATGGAACACACTCAGGTACCTCACGCAGGTAGAGAAATAAGCAAGCGGAATGCAGCCAGAGGCTCTGACTGATCACAGAGCTCAACCTTTGGCACTGTATGAACATGGAATTCAATTAGTATCCAGGGAGCACAGTGTGTGACCTCACATGGGAAGAAGAGACAGTGGAGGTCACCCAGCAGCCCCATTTGATCAGATACCTAGAAGAAGGCACTCACTTGCTATGGATTTTATCAGTGGGTCTATAAAGAACCAAAATTGGGCTGGCTGGCATAGGTCTTTCCTTAAACAAACCTAGAAAGGCTGGAAGAGACGACAGTTGCCTCACACATGCACATACCAATGCAAATACAAGGGTCACCAAAAAGGAAGAAATCATGACATCAACGAAAGCTTAAAGCATTAATAACTAAAGAAATTGAAAAATCAGGAGCAAGACAAGGATATCACTATCATCACTCCTGTTCAATAGAGTTAGTCAGAGCAATTAGACAAGAAATAAAGGGAATATGAATAGGAAAATAAGTATCAGTATTTGCAGATGACATGATCCTCTCAATAGAAGAGCCCAAAAACTTCAACAAAAGACTTCCACAATTAATAAACAAATTCAGTATCATAACAGGGCACAAAGTCAGCACTGTAAAATCAATAGTGTTTCTGTACATATAATAAACTCACTGAGAAAGAAATTACAGAAACAGTACCTATTATAACATTAAAAAAATGAAATACTTAGTAATTAAGCTAACTAGGGTGTGATAGACCTCTATCAATGAAAACTACAAGACTTTGAAAAAGATCAAAGAGGACGTTAGAAAATGGAAAGATATCTCCTGTTCCTGGATTGGTAGAACCAATATTGTCAAAGTGGTCATACTTCCAAAACTGCTCCACAGATTTAATGCAACCCCAACCAAAATACCACAACATTCCTCACAGAACTGGAGAAAGTAATCCTAAAATTCACATGGAACCAGGAAAGATGTAGAAGAGCAAAAGTAGTTCTGAGCAACATAGGCAGGGGACAGCACATTGCTGGAGTTCAAGTTATGATACAAAACTCCAGAGATTAAAAGCAGCACGGTACTGGGGAAAAAAAAAAAACAACCAAAACCAACCAACCAACCAGCCAACCAACCAACCAACCAACCAACCAAACACACAAGCCCTCACCCCACCCCAATCCCAGACTGGTGGATCAATGGAACAGACTACAGGATGCAAAAACAACTCCAAGCATATTCAGCTACCTTATCTTTGACAAAGGGGCCAGGTACTTTCCCTGGAGGAAAGACAGTTTCCTTAACAAATGGTGCTGGGAAAACTGGCTACCTGCATGCCAAACGATAGACCAAATCTCTCACTATGCACTAAACTAAAATCAAAATGGTTGAAAGATCTAAATAGTAAGGCAAACCACCTGTTGGAAGACAAAGTAGGTAGAATTCTGGAAGAAACAGGCTTAGACTAAGACTTTTTGAACAGAACCTCAGTGCACAACATATAACAGCAATTACAAGTGGGTTCATAGCAAATTAAAACGCTTCTGCACAACAAAGGAAACTACTCACAGAGTGAAGAGAAAACCTACCAAATGGGAAAAAATTTCTGCCTGCTACTCGTCAAAGGACTAATATTTAGAATATAAAGACAATTCAAAAAGAAGAGACACCCCCAAATTTAAAGACCCAATCAAAAATTAAGCACCTGAAATTGACACTTCTAAGGTGAAGTACAAATGGCCGATACATGAAAAAAATCTTCAATATGTTGGTCATTTAAGAAATACAAATTAAAACAACACCAAGATTCCATCTTATTCCAGAAATGGCTGTTCTCAAGAAATCAAATAACAAGTGCTGGAAAGCCTGTGGGGGTGGAGGGAGAAAAGGAACCTTTTTCATTGTCATTGGGAGTATATTATAACTAGTATAAGCACTATGGAAATCAATGCAGATTCCTCAAAAAACTAAAAATAGAAATTCCATTTGACCCAGCTATTTCCATTCTAGATATCTTTCCAAAAAAATTAAAAAACATCGTATCACAGTGATGTACACAAACTCATGCTGGTAGCAGCAAAATTTGTAATAGCTAAATTTTTTTTTTGGTGGAACCGGGGACTGAACTTAGGCCCTTGTGCTTGCCAGGCAAATGGTTCTTCTACGGAGCCATCTCCCTGGCCCCCTGTAATACCTAAATCTTAAGAATAGCCATCTGCCCATTAACAGATGAGTGGATAAGGAAAATGTTGTATTAAGCACAATGCAGTACTCCGCCAAAAAGGATAAACGAGTCATTTGTAGAAAGTTGGATGTACCTTAGGACTATAATGTTATGCAAAGTAAATCAGATACACAATACAGCGTGGTTTGCTCTTACATGAAATAACTAGTAAGTAAATAAAGTGTAAAACTAAAGATAGACAATAGAAAAAAAGAAGAAAAGTTACTGTAACCCATTAAGGACAGTATTTATACAAAAGTTTACTCTGTCTTACATGTTTTGTGCTTTTCTTGCCTATTACCTTGGCTCTTACTCTGAATTCGTGTTAACTGACTTGATAGGGAATTATAAAATAAATCTGATGCTGTCCAAAAAAATCTTTAAAAGGGGGTTGTGGGAGAAAAGCAGTTGAGATCTTATGTACATGTATCAATTCTCCACAATGCATGTAATCATTCATTATGTACTTCAAATGTACTAATAAAATAAAAAATTAAAGAAACAGACTTATGAACTCAATGACAAAAAATTAATAATCCTTTTAAACAAGTTGAGTGAGTTACAAGAAAACAGAGATACACAACTTAACAAAATTAGGGAAATAATACAGGAACAAGATGAGAAGTCTAAGAAAGAAAGAAAATTCAAATAGACTAATCCCAGGGCTAAAGAATACAATGAGTGAAGTAAAACATTCAAGAGTTTCAACAATAGACATGCTCACACAAAAGAATGAATCAGTGAACTCAAAGACAACCCCCTGCAAGTATCTACTCTGGTCAATTATCTAGTCAAAATGAAAAAATGCAATTGTGAAGGAAGTTTATGAGATACTATTAAGCAAAAGCATATATGAGACGTGATGGAAAACGTGTGTTTAAATTTTAAAAATGCATTACAGTAAAAGACCTATTATCACCAGTCCTCTCAAAATATTCTGTTCACTTCAAATTGACTGTATCATCGTTGGTACATTTTACAGCAGTTCAGGAAATCCTGTTTTTGGTAACAAAAGCTATAGTGTATCGTCTTCTGGGTTCACAAGAAATGGTGCAGAGAAATTTTCAAGCTGAGAGAAAAGAACACTAATTAAACGTTAAAACCTATGAATACATAAAATTCACTGATAAGGATAAATAGTCAAATTCAGAATTCTCCAGCCTTATAGCATTGGTAGATACCTTAAGGGTCCACACTCATTATTTCTATTCAACAGTTTTAGAAGTTTCAGCCAGGGCAATTAAGCAAGAATAAGAAATGAAATAAAACATATCCAAATAAAAAATGAAGCGATATGATAGTGTTTGCAGATGTCATGATTTAATATACTGAAAATATATAATCCACCCAAAGGTCTTAGAATAAATGAATTCCATAAAGTTGTAAGATCCAACTGCATTTCTGTGCACAATGGACTAGCTGAAAAAAGAAATTAAAAGATCACTATTTACAACAGAAAAACTAAAATACACAATAAATTTTAACTACGGAAGTGGAAAGAGCTATACTGAAATTGAAGCACAAATAAATGGAAAGATACAATGTGTTATGGACTGGAAGAACTAATTTCGTCAAAAAGCCCAGTCTACTCGAAGCAATCTATAGATCAAATACAATCTCTACCTAAATTCCAGAGGCATTTTACATAGAAACAGAAAAAAAGTCCTAAAACTCATATAAAAGCACTAAGGACCCTAAGTATCAAAGAAATCCTGAGAAAAAGTAACAAAGCTAGATATGTCATGCCTCTTGATTCCAAATATCAGAAGACTACAAAATGACAGTAACTAAAACATACTTTCATAAAAGGATATATATATAAACTAATGAAACAGAAAAGTCTCAGATAAAAACTTATGGATATATGTCAATTATTTTTGACAAAGCTACCAAAGACATAATGAAGGACATTCTCTTCAAAAAATGGTGTATATTTGTTATGAACTGCAAACATGTATATATAAAAATAAAACTTAAAATTTTTTTGACAATATGGTGTTGGAAAACTGGGTATCGATATACAAAAGAATGAAAATGACTTCATTGATGCTGTGACTGGAAGGTGAAAAGAAATAAAGTGAAATTGTAAAATTAAGCTAAGTCATGAGGGGGCTGGTGAGATGGCTCAGTGGTCTAAAGCACCTACTTAGAACAAGCTTAGCAAAGCACAGGGACCGCAGTTCAATCTCCCAGCACCACATGCAGCCAGCCCTGCCCCCTGGTGGGCTGAGCTGGCCCCCCCCACACACCCACACCCACACATACATACATACATACATAAATAGATGAATTAAAAAAAAAAGACTAAGTCATGGGGGTACAAAGGTCAGGTTAAGTGGTTTTGGTATTTAGAAAGAATATAAAATTGGAAACAATACAGGGGTACAACTGCTTGTCAATGCTTAAATTATATATTTGGTATACCTCACTAGAGAAAACACTTATATACTTCATTTTAAAGAGCATATTTTATTTCATTTTATTATTTTTTAAAGAGAAAACATTATTATTTTCTTTTTTTGTACTAGGGATCAGACTCAGTACCTTGTCCTTGTCAGGCACTTAAGACAATGACTGAGCTACTTCCTAGCTCTTTACAGTTTGCAAGGAACAAAGTTGAAAGAAATATTTTGTAGTGAAGATCCTCAAAAGTTCATTTAAATTCAATTTTTATTTAACTACCCTTTATTTTCAAAGTACTTTCTCCTAATATAGCTAATTTCAAAACTCTCTAATTTTTCTTTTGAATTTTTTTCCTTTTTCTTTTTTCCTCCTGTATTTAGGACAGGTTCTACAGGTTGTACAGGGTCTTACTATGTAGATCAGGCTCATAGTGATTCTCCTGTTTTCAGCCTCCCAAG
The DNA here is from genome assembly GCF_000260255.1 of Octodon degus. Taxonomy (NCBI): domain Eukaryota; kingdom Metazoa; phylum Chordata; class Mammalia; order Rodentia; family Octodontidae; genus Octodon; species Octodon degus. The sequence continues at coordinate 4,129,708 of NW_004524685.1, read as the reverse complement.
AGTCTGGGATTATAGGCGCTTACACCCACACCCCAACTGCCATCTCAGCATGCCCGGGGATCGGCAGGTGGGACCGGTACGGCACGCCACACCAGGGATCAAACCCTGGCTGGTGTGCTCTGCCTAAAGCAAGCGCTTTAGTCTGCTGAGCTATCAGGCCAGTCCCTTCTCTAATTTTTCAAATATTGGCAAAACTTGAAAAAACTTTCCAAATTGATGAAGAAAATGGATTGCTGGCATGTGCATCCGATCAGATCAGCAACATGTACCATGTACACAGAGATGAGGAAGAAGAGGGTCTCCTAATGGAAAAGCAAAGCAGCAACATTATCAAGCAGAAATGACAAGTTAATTTTGAATTTTATTTTTGCTTTCAGTTCACATCAAAAAGCCTCTTCCTACTTGTGTAGTTAATTGATTATGTCAACCTGAGTAAGAAACATGCAAACAAATTGGCACAACACGGTTCTGGGTGTGGAGGAGCCTCTCTAGGCAAGACTGTCACCAGAATGGTGTACTACATGGAAATGAAGAAGGAAAGATTGCTTCTGTTTCTTTGAGGTGGTCCAGTTTTGCCTTTGTCTTGGATGTCACCTCCTGCTTCCAGTGCAGATTCTTCAGCTTTTCATTGGCTTCCTGATACTGACTCATGAGGGACACTGTGGTGGGCTGCAGGCCTTTGGCAATTCTTCAGATTCCCAGGACACTGATCTTTTGCACTCTACCACACTTGCCTCTGGGGGGCAGGGGTCACTGAAAGCTTCTCTCTCTAGTAAACACTGATACACTACTCAAATTCAAACAGGGTATAGTGGACACCCAGTCTTTCTTCACCTGCCTCCTATACTCTTCTTTTAATAATTCCTCTTTCTGTGGGAAAATGTCATTCCTATCAATCAAGAATGTGATCCTTTCACTGATTATAATGAAGTAATCTGAAACTGCCAATTGCTACTATCTACCATCCTTACCTCAAAGACCCTCACCCCAAAGAGAGAATCTTTCGGGGCAGTAAAACCAATAGGGTGGTGGGACTAAAGCTGAGTGTGGGCAGGGGTGGGGAGGTGGAGTGGCGGCAAGATGCCTTTTCCGGTGCTTGGTAGTCCTGCCTATACCCCCCAAATATGAACTAATAAACTGTCCCTCACGCTGACATTAGTTTCCATTTCTATCACTTGGACTTGGAAGGATGCTTGGTTAATAATTCAAGGTGCATTAACAGGTGCTGGCTGTGTAGCCTACTGGTGGAGCATTTGCCTCGGCAACAGTTCAAACCTCAGCACTGAAAAAAAAAATGAATTAATGTCTACCTGAAAGTAAACTTAACACAATGGAGTACAGTAGTTTACAATTAAAAATAAAAGTAGACCAACATCTCTATATAAAATTTAGTAGTATTAAATGAGGTAAAATACATGAGATAATATAAACTGAGTAATATTAAATCACGTACAATATACAGTATATGCCAACTTAAAATGTAAGAAGGAAATGATGGATATTATAGTTGTGTTTAATATATTTTGATATTCTGAAATCTGTATCCCATTATCTGCTATAGTGAAACAAACTGGCCAAACTGGCTCAGCTTCAGAATATCAAATACCTAACATAGTAAGGCTGAATTCTTTTTTTTTTTTTTTTTTTTTTTAATTATTTATTTATTTTTATTTATTGTGTGTGTGTGTGGCCAGCTCAGCCCACCAGGGGGCGGGCTGGCTGGCATGTGGTGCTGGGGGATCGAACCGCAGTCCCTGTGCTTTGCCAAGCTTGTTTCAAGTAGGTGCTTTAGACCACTGAGCCATCTCTCCAGCCCCAAGGCTGAATTCTTATAACGGGAATAGATACAAGTTTTATTATATTGTTGTCTACAACTGATCCCACATATAATTAGCAATTATGCAAAGCCTAGATTCTCTGTAAAGTCAGTTTAAAAAATGAGACCAGGTGAAGCTTTTCTCCTAAAATGTGACTCATGAACAAACTGCAGGATGCTGAACTTAACATGGGTCCAGGAGTTTGTTTACACATCAGAATTTGCCAAGAATCCAAAAGGGATAGGACCTCTCTAAAAAGAGGACTACACACTTCTGGGGCTCCCAGTGAATTATTAAACTTCACTCTCACCACGTCTGACATGCCTGTTTACTAAAATTCACATTTATTATAAATCCTATGCAAACGAATGTGTAACTAACCAAATGAGCTGCTATTTATGCGACTTCTGCTAGCTACATTCTTTCCCAAGGAATAGGTTGTGTGAGTTCAATCCCTGGTTCTGCAAAAAAAAAAAAAAAAAGGTTACAACTGAAAAGTCTAATAGAATTCTAGAAAATAGAAGGTTTTTTTTTTTTTTTTTTTGCTCCGAATGCCTTCAGGACATGATTCCCTGGCTTGAGTTGTGGGGATCGAACCACAGCAACCTGAGCCTGACTGCTTTGTTGAAGCATCCACTTAAAGAACTGAGCTAAGGGGCAGGCCCCCAAATTCTAGAAAATAGAGATGGCAAAGATGCCTTAGATCACGAAGGGCTACCACCCCCAACCCTGCTTCCTCATTTCTTCTTTGGCACAGGAAAGCACAGAATTAATTCTTTTGGGTTTTGTCCAGTTTTCAATTTAAATTCTAGAAGGGATGGGGCTCAACATTGTTCTTGGAAATGAGACTACATCATAACATATTTCACTCTCAGGAAATTCCTCTCCGCCCTGATACTCAGATCGTACGCTCTTTTTGTGTACTTTATCCCACTTTTCCTAACAACCCTATTACAAATTTGATTCAACTCATCCTGTCTCTTGCCTGTTTCAAGACTTTTCACTTTTGGATTAAGTCTGAATCGCTTGAAACCCAATTTAGTCGTCCATCTAGTAATACTGGAAACCAAACAATTCTACACAAATTCCTTCAAATATGAGATTCCTGAAGTTGCTTCATGATATAAATAAAATTTATACATAAAGAAATATAAATATTTCTCAGATTGTGGGGCTAACTTTCTATAAAACAATTTCTACTTTTCTTTTTTCTTCTTTGGCTATTGGAATGGTGAGCCCACAGACTTAATACTAAGCTGCATCCTCCCTGGTTCTTTAAAAAATTTTTATTTTGAGGCAGGATCCCACTGAATTGCCCAGTGTGGGCTTGAACTTACAATCCCCGTCTCAACCTCTCCCACAACACAGGGTCACAGGCATGTGCTATTGAGCGGCTCCACTGGTACTTTATGAAGTGGCCTTTCAGACACTGTTGTCTTTTGGACTTTTCTTCTCCAGCTTCTATCCAGAGGTACTCATGCACTGCGTTACACAAACTCTGGAGCTTATTTTGTAACTGCTCATATTTCTAATCTTTCTAAGTTTCTGCAACATTTCTTTGGGCTTTTTTGGGGGGGAGAGAGGGTCTAGAATTTGTTCCAACTGTAAACTAATAATGAATTTTATTAAATCCCCTATTTTATCAGTTTTTTTAACTATTAAGTACACAGATGCATTACAGATGTAATAATCTTTTAATCTTTTATAGTCCTAGTGCTATTTCACAACTGTAGAAATTCCAATAAAATTAGCAAATAGTGAGCTGCCATAAGGTATAAATTAAGCCATGCATACACTCAATAACACACATACATTTCAATAATACACTAGTTTCAATTTTTTTCCCTTTGGTTATTGTTGGATTAAATCAGATACAATATACAGTATATGCCAACTTAAAATGTACACAGGACATGATCGACATTATAGTTACGAAATCTGTATCCCATTATCTGCTACAGGGACACAAACTGGTCATCACAATTCTCTGCTTGTGTGGAATTGAGAGTGGACTGGGAAAGAGAAGAGGCACAGAATTTCTAAGACATCTCATTATGTGAGCAAGAAGTGTCAGATTGATTAACAATGATTGTTCAAACAATGTAGAGCTGCTGATTTTCTGATCTCAGTATAAGAAACAGTAGCTAAGTACTGACCTAGCCTTTCCAGAAGACATTGCATTGGGAGTTTCTCAAGTACAATGGGATAAGTTACAAATAAATCCCCAAAATAGGAATAGGCAACTGAGGGGCTTACTCCTCTTGGGCTAGGTGGTACCCGGCGTGGCGGCTCTCCTTAGGGAAGCTCTGTTAGAGAAGGCCGTCTTCAGGTTGGTTTAGTTTTGATGCAAACTAACAAAACATCTTCAGCCTACAGAATTAACCATGTTAAGGACTAAGTGCAGAAAGTGTTACACATTACCAAAAAGGGGACTTCTGGGGTCAATTAACTGAAGAGTCTAGAAGATGTTTTTGTACCAAAAAAAGTTTAGATTATTTAATTACTTTAGAGACAATTAATATTCCCACTGCCCACTGATCATCCAATAGTCCAGCAATGCATAATCCTCTGCAACTGTCTGGGAATTTTCACCTTCCAGAAGTGCTCAATTTCCACTGCCAACGTTCTTGGTAGATTCACTCTTCACTGGGGGGAGAAAAAAGTAAACATACAGTCAAATGTTTATACTGTTTCTATTTATCCTGTTCTGCTTTTCCTCCATCTCTTCTCCCTTCAGATGCATAGCAACAGCACTGCTCACAGGAAAAGACAAACCATGCCATGTCCTGGGCTGCTGGGTATATGTACTGGCCATAATAAACAGAGAAATGATGTCTGAAAGTGGCAATTATATTTGTGAGTTAACATCCTCCCTGACTCTGCGGAAGACTCAGGAATGGACACTGACAGTATGGTTATGATCCCATGTTCACACAACTGAACAGATCACTATTATCACATGGGCTGGCCATATGTGGTTGGAATTAAGTTTTCCATGATTTTTTTTTTCTAAACTTAAAACTGAGGGTCAGTATTTGTTGAATGCATGTGGGCTGACACAGAATGGCCAGCCAATGGGCATCTCTTTTCTTTAATAGGAAAAAAGGCTCAGAGCAGAAACAGAGCTCCTTTGAAACTTCTGTCTTGCCTATGATAAACAAGATTAAGTTTAATTCACTCACTAAAGTAATTTCCTTGAGGATAGAAAGTGGACCTTTCTCCCTCTATATCTAGCTTCACTGCAGACTGTGTTTGTGGAATCAATAAAATTACAAGTCACTTTTTAAGTTTTTTTTTTTTTTTTTTTTT
>NW_004524685.1:4122061-4124096 GCF_000260255.1 Octodon degus | reverse complement strand
AGTAGGTGCTTTAGACCACTGAGCCATCTCACCAGCCCCTAAAAAAAAAAATTATTAAACTTAACTACGTATTATTCTGTGCAAAATTTAAAGCTGTTTATTATCACCATGTAGATAAGAAAAATAAAGCTCAGAGAGGTAGTGACTCAGTACGCATACACGACAAAGACTGATGGCAGAATCACAAACCTAGACTTCTGCTTTGTATTTCAACTCAGAGGTTCTTTGGTGTTTGCTTAGATTTTGGATTGTATCAGCAACTAGAATAGTGCTGTGTTGAGTGCTTTCCATGAGTAAGGCACTAAAATAAGTTCTGAGATATAGTACCCCTCTTTGTGGAAATTATATAATCTGTAGCAGAATTTTTCAGGCATTAGTTGTTTTCTCCTCCAGCTCCTTCCACCCTTTAAACCATCCCAGCACCCACTGTACTAAAAAGTGAGGTGCCTCATCCCTCCCTCCCTCACCCCATACACACCAGAAGGGGAAGGATGGAGAGGTAAGGAGGAGTGTGAACAGAAGAAAGAAGGAGCATAAAAAAGTTTACTGGCTCAGTGAGAGACTGATAAGTAGCTGCTATACCAGGTAGTTCCACTAGGTTAAAGTAATCAATCAACTTAGGGCTGATTTCTTCCTCTAGAGCTAGAGGCATTTTCTACAACTTGAGTTATATTAAAACGTCAAAGAAATACACATTTTGGTGATTTAAAAAAAACTAATAGGGCTTTATAGTAATACAGAGAACATTTTTCCTTTTCTTTATTAAAGCTGCCCAGTTTTCTTTTAATAGTGTTCTACACAGAAATGTAGCATGCTTTTAGCAAGTAGTTTAAGTCTGCTAGAATAATTTGGCAAACAAGAGCAGAAGCATGCTGTAGCATCGTGAGCACTTTCCACTGGGTTGATATGAGAAGCTAGTGGGCTACCTTAACTGCTTAATCTCTTATAGCCTTTTCCATTCCTGAGATTTTAAAAAGAAAGAAAAGGAAAGAAAAGAAGAAAGAAAAAAAGATCTTGTCTACTGCCAAGTAATACAGGTAGACTTTTGAAAAATAAATTATGGCAATCTATAATCCTAACAAACATTATGACAACCATCAAGTATGGAAACTATTGAATCCCATCCCAGAAACACATCTTTCCCCAAACTAGAAAAGAGACACCTTGTACTATGAACTCGGGATAAAAATCCAAATTTTTTGCCTACAGAGTGGGAAAAAAATTCAAGGCTTTCCAAAGAAAATGTTTTGCTCTTTTATAAACCCCCTTCTCATTAAGAGACCATCCTATAGGACATCAAATGCCGTGGGACTGTACAAAGTGCTCACAGAGAGAGAAGCAGATTCAGGAAGGCCTGGTGGTTTTGTGAAGGTGTATATATTTATGATGCCTAACTCTGGTATGATCCTTAAATTCTGTTCAATCCTCTAAAATTCTTTCTATAGCAGTTCTAAATAACTGTCTGTGTGCTAAAAGCACAAGTCACCTGTGTTCCTATAAACAGCTAAACACCATAAAGTCCTAAGAAAAAAAATGAAATTTTACTTACAGCTTCAAGAACACTATCACCATAGTCTTACAGCTTCATTACAGAGAATGTACATTCTAAAAAAGGTGAAAGAGGAGCTGTATGCTGTTTATTTACATAGATGATGTTTGCCCTGGCTAGCAACTCATATTACTGAACAACTTTCCCAGAAACCAATGTCTAGAAAGAGCATTATGTGAATTATATTAAAGAAAAAGTAAGGTTTAAATTTTAAAAATGTGAAAACAATCATTTAACTTTTTATTTTTATTTATTTATTCTTTTATGTATTTGGTATGGGGTCTCACTACGCAGCTCAGACTCACGATCTTCCCGTTTTCAGCACTGAGATTACAAGGTATGCACCACCATGTCCAGTCTCAGTAGCCAGCTCAGTGTGCCAGGTGGTGTGGCATGTGGTATTGGGGATCAAAAAACCTAATCATTTAAAACTACAATTCCAGGGGGCCTGGCCCTAGCTCAGGCCTTTAAGTGGCTGCTTCCACA
>NW_004524685.1:4089091-4121056 GCF_000260255.1 Octodon degus | reverse complement strand
TTCAATGCTTTTCATAAGGTCAAGGAAACAAAATCAAGGAAATAAAACCAGTAACTTAAAAAAAAAAGAAGACAAAGGGTCAAGGCTGGGCTAGCTTCCTCTAAATGCAGCTGAAATATTATACAAGCTCCTTGCAATACTATCCCTTAAAAACAGTGTGTTTATCCCTCGATTTAGGAGTCACTGGAGAAAGAGCTTTAACTAGCATTATTAGTGGATAAATGGTATCCGTTAATGGATAACGTGATTAATGTAAAAAGTGTTTCATATACAGACATTCAATTTTTATTCCTTTAAGCTTGGTATAGTAAATTTACATTCTCAAGGAGAAGCAGCAGCCCATGTGTTTGGTTCTTTACACTATTAACAGTAGCAACAGAGTAAGTTCTCTTCAGTTTTGTAACGATACTGGGAAAATATAAAGAAAGGAAAGCTAGCACGTAATTCCTTCCATTTCTCTAGTTACTCTAGAAACAAATTTAGATTTACCTTGGTGAAGAAGTATCATGTCCTTACTGAAGTCTTTCAACACCACATATAATGTTGGGTATTCAATGATCACTTTGTTCCTCAAATTATCAAGGAGACTTTTATGAGGATCCAATTCATAGTATCTAATTAATAAAAAAAAAAAAAAACCAGGAACACCCTTAGTATTCCAATTTACTTATAAATAAACTAAATACATGTATCAGAATTCATTAAAAGTGAGAATATGAACTCAGTAGTTATTTCCTCATAAGATTAGTTTAATACTAAGAAAACCAGGTTAAAGAAATACTGTTATACAGACTCTAAAGTGAAATCAAGAGTATATTACCTGTTTTGACATCAGGAAAGCTCAAGAGCAAGTCAACAATTTTCCTAACAAGTACGGAATATAGGATTTTATGTAACATCCAGGTTTAATATGTTATGAAATTGTATATAAAAGAATGACTAGAAATTCAAATTCTTCAAATTTATTTATGTCTTATTTTTTTTATTTTTTTTTTTTTGGCGAAACCGGGGATTGAACTCAGGCCCTTGCGCTTACCAGGGAAGTGCTTATTCTACTGAGCCATCTCCCCAGTCCCAGTCTTATGTTTTAAAATCAGCCAATATCTTACAATAAATGATTTCTAGTAAAGTATGGCAGCAAAATTTATAATTGACCTGAAAATATTTTTGTAACAAATCAGTTCTAATTATAACTGATTTTGAGAAATGTATAATGCTATACAATTAATTTTTGGCTTCCCTTTATTTTAAAATTTGAAATACAGAGTTTATCAGTCATAGTCTCATGATACAACCATTAAATGTGTTACAGGTAATTAGGTACAAATATTCATTAAGGTATAAAATGCCCAAGGTGTTACTTAAGTTTGAAGTGACTAAAGATGCTTCCCCACAATACTCTCTCTTGCTTTCTTTCTGGGGGCAGTGGGAGAGATAAGGGTGGCACTGCAGCTAATTGACGAGCAGGGGGGCATGGAAATACGTTGGCATGTGAGTATCACTGGGTGGCAAAGGAAAAAAGCTGAGAATACCTTCACCAGGGTAGGGCGGTTTTCTGGCCTTTTTCTATCTCTACCAAGGGTAATATCCCTTCATAAGTCATCATTCTGACAGCTCTAACTCCACAATTTTCCCTCCAGCCCAAGAAAACACACTATAATACACAGGATACTTTGGAATCGGCTCGAAGAGTAAGCCGTTCGCAAAGCTGTACTTGTTGCTAACTACTGCACCCTAACTCAGGGATGACAGGACACACCGGCTTATTAGGAAGGCTGGTGTTCTGATTTATCGGTACTCTTGGTTTACCCTACACAACAGCTGTCAAATGGGGAAGGAGAAGGGCTTACCAACATGCAAAGCCAAGCCTACTATAAAAACTAACTCGTTTTTAAAAAGTGGGTGACAGGCAAGAGAATAATTATAAAACCCCAGTATGTTATATACACTTCTCTAATCACTCATCCTATCTATGGAACTACAACATCAGAACTGAAGAATATTATGCTGGAAAAAAAAAAAAACCTGAAATGAAAAATTACTGTTTCCTAAATAGACATCCCAATGCCCATGCACCACAGAATGCATACACCATTCTTTTTCCTATGTAATATAATACAGATGTGCTTAAAATACTTTAAATGTGGTCTCAGCATTCCAGGATTAAATGCTTCTCATCTTTTAGAGAGTGTTTCCCTTTGAAGTAAGTGGTATTTAAAAAAAAAAAAAAGGTGGTAATTACACAAGAGAAAAATGAGATTATATTAAATTCTCAAGTATTAACTTACAAAGTGATATACAAAATGGTATCAATAATTTTTCTTAGTCAAAAACAAAACCTGAATTCTCAAATGGGAATTTTTCAAGTAGGATCCTACAAACACTTCCAGGAACTTACTTTCTGATTAACTGAATCTTTTTTTTAAAATGACTTTATTGTTGACACTTTAGAATGGGCTTTAAGTTTCTTTCTTTTTTGATTAACTGAATCTTAAGGCTTCTATTCAGAAACATCTTTCAAATAAGGAAGTATTTTCTGCTTATTTTAGTTTATTTTTAATTTAGTTTTTGAAATGATTTTCAGTGTATATAAATGTTTAGGTATTTAATGTCTTTTTATAGTATTAAATCTGCATTGGGTTTTGCTAATGGAAACAGTTATGAAATAACAATAATTCTTAAAAGCTGCATGGGAATCAGAAATTTTATTGTTGATATACTTTAAAATATATTCCCAGCAAAGGAATGTTCAAAGATACATAAAAATTACAAGCATGTAACAAGCTACATGTGTTTTCAACCCTGAAACTAATGACTACATTCTTCTACTTGGTACCTATTTTATGTACACTATACCAAACACTTAGGATGTAAAGATTTTTAAAAGACTTGTCAACTGAAGCATTGTTTTAATACTTTATTCAAGTGCAAGGAAAATCTAGTATGTTGTTGAGTGGTTTAGAGAGAATCACTGAATTTTATTTAGTGTTTACCCTAAAATTCTGTCCTTTCAGTCACAGCACTATCGCCACCGAGTGCCATTAAGTTTCTAAGTAATGCCTTTTAGTGTGTTCACTGAAGAGGTCAGGGTTCACTAAAGACTCTCACAGCAGAAATAGTTTCTTATATTTTTCTATAAGTGGTTACTCTTAATCTACCATTAATATTTACCAGTGATTTAAAAATGCATTATGAAAACCACTGAGTAAAAAAGGAAAAACTGCAAGGGCTGGAGATGTAACTTGGAAGCAGAATGCTTGCCTAACATGATCTAGGGCTTTGAGTTTGATTCCAGGCACTACAAAAAATAGAAAAGCTATGAAACAGGCGGTTAGCATTTAAGAACTTTGAATTTAGTTAAATAAAGCAGTAACTTTTAGTGGTTGCTTGGGTTTGGAGACTAACAGAGTTTACAAGCCCTGGCCTTGTTGTTCACTGGTGATTTTGGACAAGTTGCTTAACTTCTCTAATTCCTACCTTCCATGCTTGGAAATAACAGTATCAACTTAGAAAGCTATTATAAGGTCTAAGTGATAAAACACAGAAACTCCGAGGTCACTTATTTTAGCCACAGACACATTAGTTTTTCATGTATTTTTATCTAAAATGACAACAAAATTTTCCTGCTCCTGGGGATTGAACCAGTGGTACTCTACCCACGAGCTATATCTCTAGCTCTTTTTATTTTGAGAAAGGCTAAGCTGACTGGGCCGACCTGCAACCTGTGATCCTGCTGCTGCTGCTTCTTGAACAGCTGGGATTATAGGCCTGTGCCACCAAGCTTGCCATAACAATACACTCTTATTAACTTTAGTTTCAAAGTCACTGAATTTCTTTTTATTTTTATTTATTTTTTATTTCTTTAGTAACAATGACCAGCATTTACTACATAGGCACTGAAGCATATATTTGCCTTTATATGCATGTTAAGTATAGCCTTACAACTTTCAGCATAACTTCACACCACTTTTATCACACTTTCAAGTCTACAAGTACTTTGAATGTTTCTGTTTCCATTACCTTGAAGAAAAGTTTTAAGAGCTCAGTTTGTCTAAAGTATTGAGGCTTCTACTTCTTTGCAAGGCATTAAATCACTGCGTCTTAAGGAATAGCTTATCTTCCTGAAGTTTTTACCAACTCTGGTAATTCCATTATTAGCATGGCTTTGCTACCATAAGGCAAACTACTTAGGTTTGGAAGAATTAAGATATAAACATTTGTCTTCTCTCTTATCCTTAGGGACCCCTCAGACATTTCCTCTTGTTATTTCACTTGCTTGGGCTCACCGGCCTCAATAGCTGACCCTGTTCCAGGCAGCTTCACAAGGGCATCAGGAGGGCAGCACGGCTCAGTAGGTTAAACAGGTGTTACAGCGACTGACATTGTGTAAACAAAAGTTGCCATGATACTCAATCTTGGGTCTGTTACAAACTTTCAAAAAAAAAACTGGCCAAGTTCTCGAACTTTTTTTTCTGCACTTTATAGCAAATTCGGAAGCTTTTTTTTTTTCCTTTTAAATACTTCATAGCTCAGAAACAGACATGTTAAAAAGAGGTAAAAGGTCACAAACCATTTCCTGACTGGTGACACCTCTTGGATCATCGCCCCTTTTCACCCTCTCCCCCAATTCCCATATTAAGACTTAAAATGGAATTTTTTCAAATTTGATAATCCAGTAGCAGTCCCAAGGCCACAATATTATTTCACTACAAAATATAAGGGGACAGGGAGATGGAATAAGCACTTCCCCGGCAAGTGCAAGGGCCTGAGTTCAATCCCGTTTCGCCAAAAAAATACATACATACATAAATAAATAAAATAAAAATAAAAAGATACCAAACACTGCAAAATATGATCACTGGATGAGGTGATCACCATGATCCCACAAGCTCTAAAGCTCTTGGTTTTTTATAGTTATCTGTGAAAGGTAGGACTTAGCTTATTTACTAGTATTGTTATATTATACATAATATATATTATATATATATATTATATATAAAAAGAAAAATATCTTTTTCTTGGCGGAACTGGGGATTGAACTCAGGCCCTTGCGCTTATTCTACTGAGCTCTCTTCCCAGCCCCATTATATGTATTTTTCAATGCAGGTTTCTGGATTAAAAGTACAACTAACTGATTCACAAAATACAAAGCTAAATCTTGGCTCAAAACAGTACAGGATAAATTAAGTATACTATTTCATGACAGTTAGTTGTCTTAAAATTATGGTTTTGGGCCAGCCAGCCAGCTTAGTGGATTAAAGCGCCTGCTTAGGCAGATGCAGGGACTGGGGTTTGATCCCTGGCATGCCGTGCAGGCTCTGCCCTGGGGGTGCACTGAGAAGCCAACTGAGACTGGGTGTGGTGGTGTGTGCCAGGAATCCCAGCGCTTGGGAGGCTGAAAATAGGAGGATCACTACGAGTCCGATCTGTGTAGTAAGATCCCGTAGACCCTGTACTAAATACATTTAAAAAAAAAATTATGGTTCATTTTTGCATAATAGAAATCAGCAAAGCTCCTTTTATACACTGAGTAGTTTATTTATTTATTTTTTTTGTGTGTGGCCAGCTCAGCCCGCTTGGGGGCGGGGCTGGCTGGCATGTAATGCTGGGAGATTGAACCGCAGTCCATGTGCGTTGCTAAGCTTGTTCTAAGTAGGTGCTTTAGACCACTGAGCTATCTCACCAGCCCCAACACTGAGTAGTTTAGATTCACTTATCAAATTCCTTTAACAAAATTAAAAATACTGCATTTAAACAGCATAGAAAGAGGATATGAACAATGACTTTTACAATTTAAATGAAAGAAACCAGATTGTTAATGAAGACTCAGAATAAGGGAAAAACAGAAAAGCTCAAATTAAAATACATAAAACAAAATTAGATTATTTCATCTTTTTTTTTTTTTTGGTGTGTGTGTGGTTGGTTCAGCCCACCCGGGGGGTGGGGCTGGCATGGCATGTGGCACCGGGGTTCAAACTGGGGTCGGTGTATTTTATCAGTTTTGACTTCTGTTTTACTTGTAAAAATATACTATTTATAATTTCCTTAAATAATACTCCTATGTGGCAACCTTTGTAACTCAGTGTCTAAGATACATTAGGAACAGATCTTATTTTTAAAATTTTTTAGTTTTTGTGGAACCAGGGATTGAACTCAGGACCTTGAGCTTGCCAGGCAGGTCTCTATTCTACTGAGCTATCTCCTCAGCAGAACAGATCTTATCAAAGTTAATTTTTCTTATCCAATCATCTAGTTTTAATATAAAAAATGAATTAATTAAACAGCTGTACTTTGGGGTTTTATATATCCATGTAAATGAGGATTATATGTACTAAATATGAAGTACAGGTCATTAAGTTCACCAGTACAAACCTATACCTTAATTTACAAAGTTCAACAGCTCAGAGCCTCACTGACAAATTAGCCTAGCTTAACTATGACACGGAAATGATGGACGTGGATAATAAAATGACCAATTACATATGCAGACACATTGTGACAAGAGGCTTTCGAGTTCGGACTCATTCCCGATGTTAGTGCTGTGGGGTCTTCCAATCTTTTCCTGGTCAGTTATTTTTAATCTAGAAGATGTGGGTCCTAGTCTTATTACTTGTCCCTTGAAATATGACTTCTCAAGTTGACTCGGTTTTCCTCATCAGTATAATGGTAGGAAAGGTATCTTTCATGAGTTGTAAAGATCAAATAGGTAACAATGTTACTAAAATGTAACTTGTTCAACTAGTACCAATAATTTTATACTCCAAAAGTAATTTAACATTCCTAGCTGGGAAGAATATGCTTATCAGGAATTAGGCTTATGTTCTATGAAAGACTAATTAGAAGAAAAATCACAAACTCTGTTGACAAACTGACCTAAATTCAAATCCTGTCCAGTAAATACACCTTAGCTTCTTTAAATAATTTTTCAAAGCCTAGGATTCCTAGCTCATAGAGGTATACCACACACTTTATTAGAATTATGCATATACAAACATTGCTAACATAGTGCCTAGCACTGATTCATTTGACTCCTTAAATACTCATTTAGTGTCTACCACGTATAGGTAGTGTGCTAGGTAACAACAGTTCCCACAGTGTGGTGGGGATATTGAAAATAGTACTGTATTTCATTAGTTATTGTTAGGATAGAAACCTACAATTAAGAAGGTACTCAGTAAATATACTCTTTTATTCTAATCCAACACTTGAAATGTTCTTTTCAGCTGCACTGTCTTGGGTGTGTGGATACTTGATGTGCTGTCCTAGCTTCCTCCTCTTCATTGTAATTGCCCCCCACCCTGAGTTACAACTGCTAAGTAGGAGTCAACATAGACTTAAAACAGCTTGATATAATTATTAAAGTAATTAATCTATTCAGCACCTTGCAAAGTTAGCATTCCCTCCCCCCCGTGGTGAGAACACCTGAGTATACAATACAGCATTGTTAACTGTTTAACTGATTTTTCAAATCTTTTCTTCACATACTTTCTCCTTATTAATGTACAGAAATTTAATCAGTCCCACACTCGTTGACAAAACATACATTTCCCTGCAGCTAAACTGAATACAAGAGTCTGATTAGTATGGATCAGAAACAAAATGTGTCACTTTGCAAAATATGATTGGGTTCACCAGAGAAACTTGCTTAAGGGTTAAACAGTTCATGAATTAACTTCATTCTACAATAATACTATTTCAGAGCTGGCAAAAGCTCTCTAGCCTTTAACTTCCTGTGGAGGATATTCAGGGCTGGTAATTCAAACATCTTACTAACAGCAACTCAAGGAAATGCAGGGTTGGGACAATAAGACGGACTTCTGAGTTCCCAAAATGGATCTGCTAGTCAACCCTCACTGAACATGTACATCCTGACAGTGTACCTTGTTCTAGCACTGCATTCAGCATTGGGAATACCGTGGTGAAGTACAAGAATTCAACAGAGGTGAAAGGACAAAGCCTGTCTAGGAATAAAGCATATGCTAGGTCCTTCGTATTGAGCAAAGAACACGTACACTAATACATACTGAATTCAAACAGTTTTAATTTTTATAATAAATTATAGTGAAACATCAGATTAGAGAGGAAATTGAAACTATGTGGCTAAAACAAAATATCTGAATCACTAAGAAATATCAACTATGCACACCATCATTCTTTCCAAGAGAATAATATAAAGTTGGTGAAAACATTCTGCAACATAACCAGAGTAGCTACATCTATCAGATCAACATCAAGTTGAGAGTTAAAGTACCTCCTAGGTTTTTAGAGAAATCTTTCATTTGCAATTTCACATAGTTCCCTTAAGCAGTGATCAAAATTGTATATACTTAAAATGAGATCACTGATATGGAAAGTACAGTACTGCCTTGTAATCTGTTAAGGATTTGACTACCGCACCACTTTATGCTTTGGTACAGCCTTTCAAGCTAAAGTTTGAAGTTCAAAGCCACTGGGTGTTTACACAGTTCTGTTTACACCTATCCTGTAATTACTCACCCAACTGTGGCAACTAGCTGGGCTTCAGCTTCCCCCGAGTTATGTTCACAATTCTTATCACAAAACCAATTTAAGAGAATGTCACATTTCATGAAGCCCATCTCAACCCTGGAAGAGTATCATCTTTGAGATGATAGAAAAGTTTCGTATCCCACTGTATACATTTTCTAATTCCTAAATGATATCTAGGTTCTTTGTTCTAAAATCTATATCCAAAATATCATCAAAATTAACATTATGAGTACATATTCAACCTGACCATGATTACTTTGAAAAGAATCAACAATCTCAGAAGGGTATAGTGGTATCTTGGTTCAACAATTCTTTCCATGACTCTGGTCTCAGAATTTGCCACATAATTCAATGCTCACAATTTGGTTGCAACCAGAATTGTGGAAAAAATTCTGTGACCAGAGTTATGCAAAACAATTAGGTTCATGGACCAAGGTACCACTGTATGACAAAGAACTGTGGTTATATAATCTAAGAGTATGCCGCATGGTCATTTCTATGGAGAGGTACTTGCTGTATTGGAAAGAATATACTAAGGCTTTGGAGATAGTCAGGGCTAGGCTTGGATCTAGAATCTAACGTTCAATGGTAGAGTTCTCCACACAATTAAAATAGATGTACAATGAATGCATAACACAACTGAAATATGTAAAAAGTACTTAAGAGTATCTCAACAATAGCGATTGAGTATTCATGATTCAATCATGAGTTAAAAAAAAGAGTATCCATTACTTAGTAACAGTAATGAAAGATTGTCATTAATATTCACTATATTCCATAAAGACACTTATTAGCTTACAGATACAACCCATTTTATTTAGTTCACCCTCACAGCAAATACTTCCTTGGGCTTGACAAATGTATTCAGCCTTCTAAATTTTTGCTGAAATATCTAAAATAATTCTGGATCACTATTTTATAGTTTTATTTTTATTTATGTATTCATGTATTTAATTTTTTTCCTAGGTTTTAAAAGACATGTAAATTTTCATCTACACTTCCTACTCAGAGGCTTAACCAGGTATAAAGAATGTAATTTATGGTGTACTGTTAAGTCTGAACGATTTAAAAGTGAAAGTTATATAATTCTTAAGTAAATTCACTACACTATAGATACCATGGCAATTTGATATTGATAACATTCAATACCATGAAAAAGCTCTCTGCTGTAATGGAATTCTTGTTTTGGTTTCCTTTCCCCCTTGAACCTGTCTTTCCATTCCAATTTTCCCACAGAATTTTATTCTAATTACTATATTCATGCTTCAAAATACTTTATTGATTACACAGGTGTATTTCTCAGGAAACAAAAATGTGTAACACTGAAATTTTATTACCTATAATTTTAAGGCTCTGAATGTTCAAATTTCTTCTTGAATGAGTAATTTTAGGTATTACCAGTATAAAATTAATCAAAACAACAAAGAAATATAAGCATTTAAAGTAAAATTTTATTGGATATGTACCTCAGTGTCATGTACCTTAGTGCTGATGGCTTCTACTAGAAGCAGTTGTTCACTACACTGATTCTTAGATTAAGTATTTCTCCTCACTTATGAAATGGGTACACATTAGCAGAATCAAATTCCAAAAGAAAACCAAGAGTGAGTGAATCCTATCAACACTGCAAACTCTTGCGCTTCTCTAGCCCTGCCTTCAGTTATTTTCAAGAGATCTACTAAAAGGCTGAAAGAATCCCAAGCTATTTACAAAAGAAAAGACATCTGAAAGTAGTTGAAAACTGTCTTTAGAACTTCTGGAAACTACTGTTCTCTAATACACATTTGATTCTGTACCAATATTCAATACTGTCAAAATAATCTGAACCTTAAACTGGAATTTTTTTAAAGTTCTTTTATAATTTATATTATAAATATCCACTTACAATATCTTTTTTTTTAATTTATTTTTTTTTCAAAGTTTTATTGATAAACAGCAATGAGACAGTTTCAAATCAAATCGGAAGTACAGTTTCAATAAATAATACTCTGCATATATTCTTCTTAGTGGTTAATTGCTGTACAAGATGCAGACTTGTGATCCTATTTACAAACACCATTAGAACAAATCATTCTATTCATTAAGAGAATGCAACTATATATCTATCCCAACCTCTTTGAATACACAGATACAAAATGGACATTCATCGGTATACCCCATTTTTTCTAAGTTCCGTTATTGAATATTATAGGTGTGTAAACTCAGCAAAATATTCTAAAAGAGTCCAGTAGCCCATAATAGCATTGGGTCTTCTGTTTAACTGGCAATGTCAGAAATTATTGACCTGAGTCCCCCACAGCTCAACTTAACAGCATGGCTTTATTTCTTATATTTTGACTTCAAACTTCTCTAATGGATGGTTAAGACCAAGGTAAAGCAAGACCTAAGCAACAAGAGTTGTAGCTTTCTGGTCTGAGAAGGTCAGTGAAATGCCCTCAGGATTTGTCCTGAGATCCTGTACCTCTTACAATATCTTTAAAGTACATTTTTTTCAGTTATTCTCTCGAAGCCTGAAACAATATCTAATTTTAATTTTCTAGTTCAATTAGGCAAAGGGTACCGACTTTAAGGATATGAAAATAATATTTAAAAATGAATTTTAATATTGATATATTTCTTTATACAATGTCAGCAACTCAACTGAATGAGTATCTACTAAATACTTTTTATATACAAAACACTTTAGGCACAGTATGGGATCTGAAACTGTCTTCAGGGACTTTACCACCTGGCTAGGTTTTTACGAAGTGTAGCCTCAAGAATAACTTCCCAGTGTTCCCATAGAGTATAACAAAATGCATGCTTCTGGGTTCCATGTGGGCTAGAGACCTACATTTTCGCCAAAAAAAAAAAAAAAAAAAAAAAAAAAAAAAAAAAAAAAGAATCCTAGATGATTATGATGGGATTCTGAAATCTGAGAAGCACTGTCTGAGAAGAGAATATATGTTCTGCTGGAGCAATGATTATGGGGAGGGAAGAAAAGTAGCTAGAGGGGACACGGGCTAAGCAAAAAGCAAGGTGGGACCTAGTAGGACCATGTAGTGAGGCAGGCAGGTGACTGGGTTCTGACAATCAGCTAAGGCCAAGGACAGGCATTTTTGGCAGGCAGAGCTGGGAGAGCTGAGTGAGACTGCAAGTAACACGAGGCAGAAATTTAGCTGTGCTTCAAGGCTCTGCTTGCTGGTGAGCAACTTTTAGTGAAGAAAAGTCAATGAAGGTTTATATAGCAAAATCAATTTCTCTAAAAGGGAAAACGTTTTATCTCTTAACTTCACAGAAAATGATTTAAAAGTATTTCATATTAAATATCCATAAACATTCAAAGAAACAAAAATAACTTTTTTAAAAAATAAATTTAAAAACATCCTCTCAGCATGGAAATAAAATTATCCAAAAGAAATTGCTCATACTTTTTTCTGGTTGCTTTTCAAACAAAACATTGTTCCAAAGTTATTAACTAAATGCAGCATGGCAGAACAGAACTGGTGCAAGTACAACAGGGCAGTGCTCATGGGAAGAGCAGCAATATTCATGAAACCAAGATCACATGCTTCAGCTAGCTCGGGCTTAGTCTGTTGGCTTTAGATGGCAACTGTTGAAAGCATAGTGAAGTGCTATTTTCACTTTCATCAAAAGGAAGTCTGGGCTGTCCACGCAATGACACTCAAGGTCTCCCTGGGCACCACTCATGTCTTATGAATGTGAAGTAAATAGTATTTACCACGTATACTGCAGTATGTACCACATATCCACCTACACTCTCATTGTGAGCTCTTGGGCTAATGTTGTAGACATCTATGTGACCTTGGTCCTATTGGTGCATGGATGGGGCCAATGAATATTAAATAAATAAATAAAAAACACAGACTTGATCAACTTAACTCATGGATACTTTTTTATTTTTTTGTGGAACTGGGGATTGAACTCAGGCCCTTGCGCTTGCCAGGGAAGCGCTTATTCTACTGAGCCATCTCCCCAGCTGTCATGGATACGTTAGATCAAGTTCACATATCAAAAAGTTTCTAAGCAAATGTTATTTTTCCTGACAACTTTTAAAACATCTCTCTCATTTTATATATTGTGAAATGAAGTTCCCACCTGGTTAAATGATATAAAGTCACAAATCATTACATAAATAGTTTGGGGCAATGATGTATTTATAAAGTATGGCCAGGAGGACAAGCCTGGACAACTGTGTTTTATCTGTATTGTTTTACAGGAATACAGTCATATCTGTTCATTTACATAAACTATAGCTGGCTATGTATTACAAGGGAAAAGTTGGCTAACTGTACCAAATGACGTAGGAAGCCAAAATATCCACCATTTGGTCATTTACAAAAAGACTGTCGAAGCCCTGTTCTAGAGTATTAAAGTAGCATCAATATTTAGCATATAACAGGTACAACCATATTTATGTGAATATTTATGTGAATTAGTAGACTACTTACTAACAAATTAAGACTTAAATCATGGGAAAATTACTGACAACAGGAAAACTATGAATGTGTCCAAGACAGTCACTGTCTTCAAAGTTTACCATAATATGGGATAAGCTTTATTGTGATAAATACAAGACAGGAGTGTAGGAAGCTAGTAGTATACAGTATCCTGAGATTCAAAGGATAAAAAAATTGCACCTAGTCTGTGGCACAACAATGGGTTCAACATAGAGTGGCAAACAATAGTTAGAATAGAGGAAAAAAAAAAAACAGGTGCAGTGGTGCCACGTCTGTAATCCCAGCACTACAGAGGCTGTGCAGGATGACTGATGTGCATTTGATGCTAGCCTGGGCTACACAGTGAGTCTGAGGCTAGCCTGAGTTCAAGGCTGGTGTAGATTAGTCTAGACTTTATCTCAAAAACCAAAAAAAGGGAGAAAGAGAAAAGTATGCTTCAAGTTGGTTCTGCATTTTCTGTTTCACTGATCTTCGAGTCTTTTTTTTTTTCTTTTTTGCCAGTGCTATGCTGTTCTGTCACTTTAACTTTGTAGTGTATAATTTCAAGTCAGAGATGTGATGTCTCCTGCTTTACCTTTGTTCCCTAGAATTGCTTTTGCTACTCTGTCTCTTCTGGTTCCAAATGAATTTTAGGATTGTTTTTCCTTACTTCTGTAAGGAATGCTACTGCTATTGCATTAAATTTTTTACAGTGGAAATACACTTTCATTATACGACTGGTTCAGCCTATCGAAGAACAGGGAATATCTTTCCATTTTCTGATATCCTTTTGATCTCTTTTTCAGAGTACTAGAGTTTTCAACACAGAGGTCTTCTACTTCCTTTGTTAGATTGATTCCCAATATTTCATTTTTCTTGATGCTATTGTGAAAGGTGCTGCTTTTCTAATTTCTCAGTGAGTTTGTTACTTGTATGTAGGAATGCTATTGATTTTTGAGTAGTGACTCTGTATACTGCTATGTTATCAAATTTGGTTATTAATTCTAGGAGTCTTGTTGGAGTTTTTGGGGTCTTCTATGTTGAGTAACATGTCATCAGCAAATAATGATAATTCAACTTCCTCCTTTCCTATTCATATTCCTTTTATTTCTTTCACTGATCTAACTGCTCTGGCCAATGTTTTCAGAGCTACACTGAACAGGAGAGATGATAGTGAGCATCCTTGTCTTATAGTGGCAAAACAACTTCACTGGGAAAAAGAAAGCATTGTTAATAAATAGCTCTGGGAAAACTGGTTTTCCATACTCTGAAGATTAAACCTAGATCCGTATGTGTCATAGTGCACTAAACTAAAATCCAAATGGATCAAAGATCTAACTATTAAAATAGAAAACAATGTGGTACAAGAATGAACAGGTAAAACTCTTGGAAGAGACAGGTGTAGGCAAAGACTTTCTCAACAGAACCTTGGATGTACAACTAGTAATACCATGAATCAACAAATGGGATTACATCAAATCAAAAAGCTTCTGAACAACAAAAGAAACCACTAACAGAGTCAACAGAAAACCTACAGAATGGAAAAGCTTTCAGCACATACTCCTTAGACAAGACTAGTATCCAAATTATATAAAGAACTCTAAAAGATCAGACCCCCAAATTTAAAGACCCTATCAAAAAATGGACATCTGAAATAGAAACTTCTCCAGTAAAGTACAAATAGCCAATACATACATGAAAAAATGTACAACATTGGCCACTTGAGAAATACAAATTAAAACATCACTCAGATTGGCTATTATCATGAAATCAAACAATAACAATTGCTGGAAGAGCTGCAGGGGGTAGGAGGAGAGAAGGAACTCTCTTTGTTGTCAATGTAAGCTAGTATAAGCACTACGGAAATGACAGCAGAAATTCCTCAAAAAACTAAAAAATAGTAATTCCATTTCACCCAGCTAATCTCTTTCTAGGTATCTTCTCAAAAACAACATCATACTACATAAGTATGCAAGCTTATATTTATAGCAGCACAATTCATGATAGCTACATCTTGGAAATCATCATATGCTCATCAACAGATGAATGGATAAAGAAAATGTGGACTATAATGGAGTATTACTGTCCCTTACAGAAAGAAACTTTAAAGACATTTTTTGGTAAATAGATGCATCTTGAGATTAATTTTAAATGAATAAATTAGACACATAAGTTCAAACATCATGTTATTTTCCTTGTGTATGAAACCCAAAAGATAAAGAGCAAAATTGAGGACAGAAGTAGGTAGGACTTGTTCAAATGGAAGGGGAACTAGTGAGGGGAGAAGAGAAAAAAGGCAAAAGCAATTTTAAAAAAGAAACTGAAATGAAAGATGAAAACAATTTTTGCAAATGGAGAGGAATGAAGGGAGGAGAGGAAGATGGGGGAATAATTAAGATATATAATGGAGGAATACAAATTTCCCATGATGTGATCATTACGTGTGGAAAACATGTACTACTACTACTAATAAAAAAAGGAATGCAGAAAAAAAGGAAGATACATGGAAGACTCATTCTGGAGGGCAATTACATAAGGAGTGCTAGGTGGCTGGGAGGAGTGAAGAAGTGAAAGAGATGGCCTTGTAATCTTAGGCTGGTGCTGGAGCAATGGCAGGGCCACTAACAGGGACTGGGTACCATCTTTTGTTGGTTGTTTAGTAGCTACCAAGAACACTGTCAACCCATTTAATATAAAACACATACACACAAGGAGGAAACACATGCGGCATAGGAGATCTAGATATTTTTTTTTTTTTTGTTTTTTGTTCCTCGAATGCCTTAAGGGCACTTTGGCCAGCTGGAGAGGTGTGAGGTTTGAACTCCAGCAACCTGAGGCTGACAACTTTGTGGAAGCAGCCACTTAAAGGCCTGAGCTACGGCCAGGCCCCCGAGATCTAGATATTTTGATCGGACGTAATAAAATGTTTAAATGAAGACAGCTAGAAAGAAGGGTTTGGTATTTAGGAAAAAAAGGTGAAAGTCTACATCTAGTTTGGGAATCATTTGTACAGAAATAACATCTGATAACATTTTAAGCTCCTGAAATCTTACTTTCTCCCAATATTAAATTAATGTCAAAAGAAATATAAACCACCATGATTGGGTATCTGTTCCCTTAAACTTAGTGCTGAGTGGCCTGTAGACAGCACAGCGAGTGAGCAATGAAATCAGGGCACTTTCCAGAAATATAGTAAGTTATTTGGCTGAAAGAAGCTATTATTATCATTTTTTAAAGTGATGGGTAAACCACTCGAATTCCAGCCACGTGCAACTTTTTATTTTAAGCAGATCTTTCACTAGGGAAGTAATCTCTAGGATTTAAAAAACAAAACAACTTCTTATACTCACTAAATCATCTCAGTAAAATGTTAGCTAAATATTTTCTAAATAGAACTTAAAATACTTGAATACAAATTTATTAAGCATAATCTGCTTTATGCCACGTGCTGTAAGTAGATGACATGCATTAACTTAATGTTTACAACACTTTCTAATTTAAAAATAAGTGTATCTGGGCCCAAGAGTCTGTCCTGTACTACAAACTCTGTAGCTTATATTTACTTTTATCACATTTTGATTTCCTTGAGTTTTGCAAGACATTTTGCATTCTGTTAAATGTCAAATTTGACTGGCATAAGAGCTGTATATTTCTTTGTGAATCATAACCCGATTGCTTTGATTTTAAGGGTAACAACAGCATATTTTCTTTTCTAGTTAAGTAAGGAAATAAAGCAAAAATCAATCAAAATAGAAAACTAATCAATCAAGCAAAGTCAATGAACCAAACAACAAAGCCAACCTGCTAATTTTTTGCTCTAATGGATTTTGCTCTAATGAATCATATAATTGCTTTCTCAGCTTTAGTAAAGAAGTTTAATTATCTGGATAACAACAGATACATAAGGTGATGGCAGTCAACCCGACACTAAAATGGAGCAAAATAGGTATCAGATATTTATTTAATTAATTTATTTATTTTTTTCCCTCCATAGGTATCAGATATTTAATTCTTTTTCTTTTTTTGGCAGAACCGGGATTGAACTCAGGCCCTTGTGCTTGCCAGGGAAGCACTTATTCCACTAAGCCATCTCCCCAGCCCCTAATTTTTTGTTTGCTTGTTTTTGGCACTGAGGCTCAAACTCAGGACCTGGGGCTTTCCAGACAGGCACTTACGCCTCTGAGCTATCACCCCAACCTCAGATCTTTAGTTGTAAAAGAATCAATTTGTTATTTCAAATATCTGTGTATTAATTTAAAAAATAAACCATGTAGTGGTTAAGAGTACCTATGACTACTATTTGCAATTAAGAATTATTTGCAATTAAAATAAACATCTACAAAGGAAACAATGAGGGCTGGAGAGGAGTATGGTGGAAAATAGTTGACAGAACACCTAAAAAAATAACGAAAATGGTCAGTTTTCATACTTCCAAAGGTGTGAATTTGAATACCAGAACTCAGTCACACAAGAGTATTTTTTGAAATAAGTAACATGGGAATCAGAAATCTTCTAGTTTTATCTACTATTGTAAAATCTAGCTAAGCAGATTTTTCAACCAAATTTATTTATTTATTTATTTATTTAATTATTATTATTATTTTTTTGGCGGAACCGGAGATTGAACTCAGGCTCTTGCACTTGCCAGGCAAGCACTTATTCTACTGAGCCAACTCCTCAGCCCCCCAAATTTATTTTTGTATGTGTGATTATTTTAGAATTTTCATTTGAGAGCTGTTTTCGTACACGTAGGTTTTGTTGATAGCTAGACAATTAGTTTAACTACCTAGTTAAATTAAGCAAGCTACTAAAATATATTATAAAATTAGAAAATATTTAAAGAAGTGAGGAAGGACCCATTTGTACCTTACTATATTTTGTTGCATATTCTCAACCTTCATTAAAATCTGGATGCTGGTCTGAGAGTGAATGTAGACTTTCAATCTGAAATAAAAGCACCATAATGAAGGAAGCAATATTGATTCTTAGTATATTTGAAGATAGCCTTATAAACAGCAAGCATTTATAACCAACTAATAAAACATGTATCTACACAAGAATTGAAAAGGTAAAGATATTTTCTAAGCAAGGATCTGAAAAAGATACACGTTTCTTAATTTTGCTGATCTTAAAAAAAAAAAACCACACAACTATTCCAGCAAATTAATCAACATTCTTACATATTTATTTAAAAAATGCAGCCAAATTAGTGACTGTGATTTTGTCTTCCTGCCAGGTATATGACTAATGATAACACTAAGATTATCAGTTGGAAGGAAAGAAAGTCAATTATCACAAAGGTTTGGATCAGTCTAGGCAATACTGCTTCTAAAACGTTGAAATATGAGATTTAACTAGAACTGGAAAAGACATTTTAGAATCCACAGAGCTTAAATTTTAAACACCAGGTTACTCTGAAAGCAAACTAAACATTCATAGCCTTAGTAAGTACCATTGGTGGAAATGCAGTAGAGTCAACTGGGTTGTTTCTAGGAACACTAATAACTCATACCCCAATCTCTTTTTTTGAGCACTGCCTACTATCTACTGCCTTGCATTAGGAACTTTTAATGTGCTACTTCTCTTAAACTTCAAATCAACTCTATCTAGTAGGTACTGTCATTCAATTTCACTAGTGGAACTATTAAAGGTCAGGAAGTCAAGTAATTTATTTTTGATCAAATCGTTAATAAGGGACAGAACTAGCTATTTTAACTCATAAATCCATGACTGAAATTTTCCACTATGCTATATTAACCACTTTTGTCCGTGTTGTATTTCTGGACAGGAGGTACAATGTACCTTACTTAGTTCTATGAAGACTTGGCTGAAATAGGATTTCCTGTCTTTAACAGCTACTTGGAAAGTCTTACTTTCCAGTTTTTAGTTCAACTTGAAAGGCAGCTTAGTTTAAGGGTTAAGAGTGCGAACTCTGACTCTAGACTGCTTGGGTTGGAATCCCAACTTTCTTTTTTATGAGTTATGAGGTTACTTAAACACATCAAAGGTCAGTTTCCACATCTGTAACATGGGTATAATATTAGTCTACTATACTGTTGGAATGTGGATTAAATGAATTAGTATTGCTTTCCATAATAAATATGTACCTAAAAATACTTCAACATTTTAATTACAAATTCAGATAGTTACAAGATTTTTGAAACATACCTTTGACGAATTACAGGATCAGACTTTTCAGGATCAATATAAGGTTTTAGA
This sequence comes from Octodon degus, assembly GCF_000260255.1. Taxonomy (NCBI): domain Eukaryota; kingdom Metazoa; phylum Chordata; class Mammalia; order Rodentia; family Octodontidae; genus Octodon; species Octodon degus. Next base: position 4,101,890 of record NW_004524685.1, on the reverse strand, counting down.
ATTTCATTTATAGTTTTATCATCTGGTACTCTTTCAAACAGAGAAAAAAGATTATTTTATTTATATTGTATATTCCTTCTAGAATTCTTCTGAACTATTTATATTGTGCTACTAAAGATATTAACTTAGAATTATTAAATGTTGTAGCTTTTTTGATTTAAATAACTGAACAAGCATCTCTTACTTTTTTTTTTTTTTTTTTTTTGGAACTGGGGATTGAACTCAGGCCCCTGCACTTGCCAGGCAAGCGCTTATTCCACTGAGTCATCTCCCTGGCCCCAGGGATCTCTTACTTTACTCTTGTTAAAATATAACATCCTTTCAAGCAAAAATTACGTAGGAAAAAAATTCAAAAACATTTTGAAAAGTCTGCATAAATCAGCTATAAAAAATATGAAGCCCCTTTCAACATACATCTGTGCTCAAACATGAAGAGGATATGATGAAATGTATTTGAAATGTGTAAAAACAAAACACAATCTGAAGAAAGGTTTCAGATGATGCTAATTTTAATGTGTGTTCAAGTTTATTCATTCTAAATCATAATAACAGGTTAAAGAGTTGACACTAATTTCCCTGGAAACAAAGTATTTAAAGCTTTTCAACTTTGTTTTATGTATGAACAGTGTTTTAATATATAGCTATATGAATAAATTAAAGACCATTTTAAAATAACTTTGCTCAATCATTTATGCATATTAGTTTATACTACTAGCTACATAGCCCTATCTAGAAAATAATTCCTGTTTCCAGTTTGGTATCAATTTCAGTTAACCAAGTTCTTCACTAAAACTCATAGACCAATTACAAAAATAGGACAGCACCTATAATGTGGACATACTTTATGCTAAATGCATTAATTAGTAATTTAAATTTTCTCCAACTCAAAGACTCAAAGGTCATTAAACTTTTTTTTTTTTTCAGTAAAAGAAATAAATTTTTTTTTCTTTTGGTGGAACCAGGGATTGATCTCAAGCCCTTGCGCTTGTCAGGGAAGTGCTTAATCTACTGAGCCATCTCCCAAGCCCCTCATTAAACTTTTTAAACAATACTTGATAATGTTCATAATATGCAAGACAATAAACTATGCAAATTAATTCTTATATAGAAAATAATGTATTTTTCAATGAACATAGTACCATGTTAACAGTAGAAACTTATAAACAGACTCTGGGTAACTTTTCATTTCCTTTACAACTCCTTAGCCAAAAAACAAGGGTTTCAGCTAATTTTTCTTATATCCTTCTTCTTAATATGTGCTCCCCCTGTGCAAGTAATTACTGTCATGATTTTTCAGTTAATCATTTTCCCTACCTTTGTAGGCACTTCCAAAAAGTACACTAGGTTTGGGAGGTTTATTTTTCTTTTCATATTTAAAAAGTCATATTGTCTGCTTTCATTTCACATTTATTTTATTATTTATGTGAGTCACTGATAAGCCTAACTGTAGTTCATCTATTTTCAACACTGCTTAGTTTTTGTGTTGACTGTAATTGCAATTTACTCTACCACTGACATACATTAAGTTCAGTTTAATTACAGAGCCTTCAAATAAAAATAATCAGTTCTAAAAAGACAGTGGTGATACTATACCTCTTTTCTATGTACTCTGCTTGACTTTGAGGAAACTGCAGCTTCACGTGCCAACAAAACTGTTGTTTTCTAAAAGTGAAAATATGTGAAAATCAAGGTTGATAATAAACATTTGAATAAAAATCAAACTTCCTAAATTCTCATTAGTAATTCTGAAGTTAGATTTGAAAATATTTTTTCATTAAGAGCTATTTATTTTTCTGCAGGATTTTGAAGCTATGCTTTTGGAACAATATCATATTTGCAAAGTTTTAAGAGAAAAAAAAATGTGAGGCATTTCTGAATTACAAGGACTTTACATTCCTGAATTAGATGAGAATTTCTCAAAGTCCTAGGGCTTTTGAGATCAATGTGCTACTACTTGAAATTTACAAATAAATTTCCTCATGATTAAATACAATGAGCTGATGTCTTTGCCTCACTAGTGTGGAAATTAGGTGAAGTATTGTCCAGTTGAGTCCAGCTGGCTACAGACATACTTCTGAGGCATGAGTACGTGCATGCAGTAGCAAAACAGTAGACAACAAGCTGGTTGCTAAGCAAAATCCACTCCGAGCTAAACTCCTTTGCTTTGAGGTCTAAACTTTGGTTTGATATAGAATCAACAGTAACAGTTCATTAAATGTTTGATTTTAGAAAAATGACAACATGTCCTATTTAACATTTAAATTTATTCAGATTAGATAATATTTCCTTAAAAAATATAACTTTTAAAATATTCAATCACTACAGATACTTAAATATCTTCACTACATGATGGGTTTTATACAATGTTTTCCTGTCTTTGAAGAAATTTCTAACAACCTGAAATGGTTGGCAGCAATTCCTCCAAGCAATGATTGCTATCTTTTAGAAACCTACCCTATGTGCTCTAAACTTAAAATAATTCTCTTACAAGGTAACTCAGTAGTCTTATCTTCCAACATTTATTTAATTTAGTCAATATTTTTATTAGAAGATAATGACCATAAACCCAAGTAAAATTGTTTTCATTAGGTTATCACATACCAGAATAATTTTCTTCAACAGGGAGTTAGTTTTTGAAAAAAGCTAGAGAGAAATATGATTAATTATGCTTATGTTGACAGTGCCACTTACAGAAGAAATATTTAAAAAATAAAAGCCAAAAAGTACCCTATACTAAAGACTAGATGTCTAAAGTCTTAAAGGAAAAGAACTTAAAACTTGTTTTGATTTCAAGTCAGTTAGTAGTTTTCAGTACATAATTCTTCCAAAGTGAAACACCAAGCAATGCTCTTTATCAGTAAAACAGGCATATAGCATAATTCCACTAGACAAAACCAAAAGATGCCATATTTCTCTTTTTATAAAGAAATAAGATGATTTGTTATCTTATTGTAAAAAATATTTTCTGAAAAATATGTTGGGCTGGGGAGCTACCTCAGTGTCTAGGCGCTTGCCTGGCAAGTGCAAGGACCTGAGTTTGATCATCGAACAGCACCCTGTGCCACCCTGGAAACCCAGGTGCGCTGTCCCAGCCCTAAAACCTGGCATGGTGGCACACACCTGTAATCCCAGCGCTGGCGAGGCTGAGACAGGAGGACTACTATGAGCTGAGCTGCGTAGAGAGACCCTGTACAAAAAAAAAAAGAAAAAAAGAAAGAAAGAAAGAAAGAAAGAAAATAAATCCTATACAAAATATATTTATTTTCTCATGTTAACTTACAGGGGGGAGAAAGGAGCCTAATGTGTTCACCTTCCAGAACTGTAAATCTTAATCCTCTCTTGTCACTGCTTGAGTAATTTCAAGAACCATTCACCTTTCTTAACATATAAAAGACCCTGAATACCTTTGGAAGGCACTTAATATTTCAAACAAGGCGAGGGGGGAGAGAAAGCTCTTGCAAATAATTTTTTTCCTGTTCTTAACTAGTTGTGATTATAATGAAGTTATTTATTATTTTATTATATGTTATTATAAAAATCTTTCTATACTTAGACTCAGTCCAAAAATGAACAAATTTCAAGTTTATTTACTTTTAAAATGTTATCTTGCAATATTTCAAAAACAATGTGATAGAGTATTCACTGTTCTCAGATTTAATCCATTTTCATATTACCATATTTTTGAGACACACTTTTTTTCTAGAAAATAAAAATTTATTCATAGAGTGGATGCACATTCATCCAAGATAAGGAATGGGAAGTGAATGGGTATTTATAAAGATCTGCTAAAATGAGTTAGTTTTCTGTAAAGTAGTTTCCAATTCTTTAATGTTTTTGAAATTCAGAACAAGTTTTGACATAGGCAATCAAATCTCTTCTTGAGACTTATAGAGATAAATTTCCCATATTCCAAAAGTATATACCATAACATATGTCCTACTTAAAAAAACTATACATTTCCACCCAAATCCCAGAAATATTACCTGGATTATTTTTTACAGGTTGAGTCTAAGTACAGTCATTAGGACAGCTCAACGTTTCTGAATCTCAGTAGTACAGGTAACTCTTATTAGGGGAGGCTCACCTTAATAACATCATAGGCTGCCCTAAGCCCTGCAGGGTATTTAAGCACATCCTGGGCCTCCATCCATTAACAACCCTCTCCCAGCTCTGACAACTAAAAAGGCTCCCAGACACTGCAAATGTTTCCTGAGGAGGTAAAATCACTGTTTGAAAACCACATTAGAGGTCTAAACATTTAATATTACCTCTAATGCTATTATTTCATAAATTCAACAAATACTATCAACTAATATCATTGGGCCTTTGGGATGTCAACTTTCTAAAGAATATACTGTGCCTAGAATATTCTAGATAACTAGGCACTCAAAGGCATATGCTTAGCTTGCAAACAGACTGATGAAATAATGGTAGCAATTATTATAACTGACAAAGTAATAGAAACATTGAATCCTTGAGTCTCTTAAAATCTAAAATCCCTTAAAAGCAAAGCTTTTCCCCAAGTATCAATACAAAGATGCTTGTGCTTGCACACACAAAGGACATACCCTTAATGGGGGCAGTACAACCCTCATAGGGGAAAAACCTGGTTTTCTAAACAGTCAACAAAATCTCAGATATTACGATGTCAAAATACTGCAGGGGAGACAATTAGGAAAATGTTTCAAAGGGCACCTGGAAAGTGATAATGAAAAAGTGAGAAAGAGATGGCGCGTATATTAAATGAACAGAATAAATAGTATTTTATACCCAACTTGAAGTGAATTACACAGGGTACTTACCAACCCTTGCTTACTAGAAACTGTTAAGGATATTTCGCAGTTTCAAGTGTTTCTGGATGAAGGCATATTTGGGCAGAGGGGTCCTATGCACATATATTAAATTATTCCTGATTTTATGACTTAAAATTGCCATTTTCAATATCAGAAACACTATCAGTTCTCTTAATGAATAGAGCGATTTGTTCTAATGGTGTTTGTAAATGGGATATCATGTCTGCATCTTGTACAGCAATTAACCACTGGGAAGAATGTATGCAGTGTGTGAATTACTGAAACTGTCCTACCAATTTGATTTGAAACTGTCTCATTGCTATTTGCTTATCAATAAAATTACGGGAAAAAAAGAAAAGTACATGACAAATACAAAAAAAAGAAGAAACACTATCAGAATCCCATGAAAAATGAAAGTAGAAAGCCAGTCAGCTGTTTTCAAATGGTACTGGTATCACATGTTCAAATTCATTAAAAAAAGAAATGAACTAGTACCTATTAGATCTGTAGAGATGTTTTAAAACATACAAATATTAAGGCAATGTGGCAAGGAGAAAACATAATATAAGCTTCTAGCAGTTTAATTTCATAAAAGCTATACATAAAAATTCATAATTAAAAGAGTACATATTTTCACCTCAACAATTTTATTTCCAACCATTTTTCCTACAGAAACTGGGATAGTAATAACATATATACAAAATGCACACTGCAATACATTTTGTAATAGGAAAAAAATTATAAAAATCCTAAATATATATCATTAAAAAGTCAGTTAAGGGAACCATTATGTAGTTATTATATTAAACAACTATACAAAAAAGCAGAACTACAATAATGTCATTGCGTCCCACACACCTTTGTCAAGAATGGAAATACTTCCAACTAATTCTTAAAAAGTTCCTAGATATTGTCAATGTCCCTGAGGGGTAGAAATTACTGTTTGAAAAACACTGGGGTAGAAGTTTAAATATTGAATAATTACTATGAAGACAACAATATGCAATGTATTAATTATTGTAACTGTCATACTCACCTGTTCTGAAACTGTTCCCTTACTATTTTATTTTTCTCATTAATATGAATAAAAGATAAATTTAAAAAAAATTTAAATATTTATTATTTTTAATGCATCACTATTACTAGTAATACTATACACTGATGTTATATGCACTGACACAGAAAAGTGTGCATGTTTAATTACAGTATCTACATTTAATTACAGTATCTACATTTAAAAAAGTTCTATATCATATACTTAGAAGTATGAAAATATGTCCCAAACTTTTACTTAAGGTCATTTCTTGGCACAGTAAGAAAGATTTCTCATTGAAGAATATGTACACATTAAATGACTTCCACATAATGACTTGTTGGTTTTTTATTTTACTTTATTGAGAAACAAATAGCAATGAGATAGTTTCAAAACTGATTAATAGGACAGTTTCAATAATTAATACATTGTACATTGTTATCTTCTTAGTGGTTATCCATAGTACAAGAAGCAGACAGGATATCCTGTCCAAACACTGTTAGTACAAATCTTTCTTCTCATTGAATTAAGTGAAAATAGTTTTTATAATCTGCAAAGTTGTTTTTCATGGTGAAAGACATGCTATAAAAAATAACTCTAACACTTTTTCTAAACTTAAACGTATTTCCTTATAAGCATAAGTATGTCCCCTTTGTTCTTTAGAAACTATTACCTAGCAGGAATTGGGGTTACATGCCCAGTTATTTTGATAGCTTTAAAAGTATCTAAGAAACAGGCCCCAGTTATGAGTTACATAATTCTCAGAACTAAAATTTCTAAGATAAGGATGAAAAAAGCTCAAATATTCTTTTTCTTAAAAACAAACAACAAAAAACCCCCTACACCATTTCTCATGCTACTCTAACAATGATTAACCTACAATTTACTCAAACAATATTACTGAGGCCCACTAGGATAATTTATTAAAGTGCTTTTTATATCAGGCATATTTCTAAACAGTCCTGTATTAACTGTTAACTCTATAAAGTATTATTTCATTTTACAGATAAGAACATTAAAGTAGAATGAAGAAAGTGACTTCTCTACGGTCTTTATTCCACTGTAAACTGGCAAACTGTTATAGTATTTTTCAAAATTCTAAAATTTATAACTTACCATACTGTCATGAAGTTTCCAGAAATGAAAGTTCAATAATAAACCTTTTTTTTTGGTACAGCTGATTCAAATGTATCACTGCTGCTATTTTACTCTGCAAGTTTATGGTACTGAAAATTTTTTGTTTTGTTTTGTTTTTGGGGTACCAGGGATTGAACTCAGGACCCTGCGCTTCCCAGGCAGGCACTTACTCTACTGAGCTATCTCTCCGGTCCACTGCTATTTTAAATATTTGCTTTGCTATTTTTTTTTCGTACCAGGAATTGAACTCATGACTTTGTGCTTGCCAGGCAGCCACTGTGCCCAGCCTGTGCTTTTCTACTTAAAATAATTTTAAAAAATAGAGTGGACATTTTGATTGCAGTGGTAATAATCCCTACCTCTAGGCACCATTCCTCTTAACCTTAATGAATGGCTCCATCTCTGCCCTCCAGATTAATATACATTCCTGGTCATTATGGCTCAAGTGGCCTAAGTGGCTTAAAAATGGCTGAGTTTGTGATCTGTCCCGTACTGCTAGGAGATAAGCATGCATCATGTATATTTGCTGTAACTCAAACTGTTACCATCAGTATCCTGGTAAGAAAGAGAAGGTCCAGTGAAAAATCAGAAATAAAGTGAGCCCTTCATGAAACAAGCAAGTTGTGCTATCCATTAACCCTGACGTACACCCTCCTTCTTTGGCTAGTTGGTAATAAGAGCCAAAATACCCTTCTGATAATACCTCACGCCAGTCTGAACTGGGAATCCTATTTCTTTTTTTTTTTTTTTAATTTATTTATGTGTGTGTGTGTGTGTGTGTGTGTGGCCAGCTCAGCCCACCAGGGGGGGGGGCTGGCTGGCATGTGGTGCTGGGGGATTGAACCGCGGTCCCTGTGCTTTGCTAAGCTTGTTCTAAGTAGGTGCTTTAGACCACTGAGCCATCTCCCCAGCCCTGGGAATCCTATTTCATGCAACCTAACTTTCAGCATTCTAACTGATTACAGGGATTAAAGGTTTCTTCTTGCTGGGTTTCATCTTTCATTTACAAGCAACAGAAAAGGAAGAGAACACTAAAGTTGTTAATTGTGATGACATCTGAAATTCCATGTAAAATTTCATGAAAAAAGCATCTTCACTGTTAGCTATACAATTTTACTTTAATTTAAAGCTAAAAGAAAACCCAGCATAATTTGAAACTGTTCAAGAAAAAAACAAAGGAAAATCTACATAATCCTTCACTTATAGGTATTTAACTTTTTCAAATGCATTTCAAGATGAAAACGAAAGTCTCCCAGAAATAAATGCAACTTACTTTATGAGGATTAGTATTATGATAGTGGTTTTGGAAGCATGAACATAAAGGATCTGTTTAGTTACTTAGTATGGATTAAAATAACTAGAATTTAGGAGAATGAAAACCACAATTTTGAGTCTCACATCATTATAAAAATACTTTGAAAAGTTCCAGTTTTATATCTTGCCCTATTAAAAATTAGTAATACATGATAATAGGAAACAGGTTAACTATGTGGTATTGGCTTTAGTTGAGAGAGTATATTAAGAAAATGGATCTAGCAGGTGAACATTGAAATGAAAAAGAACATTTTGTTTCAAATAATTGATAAATACTCAAGCACTTAAAGCAGTTCTCAACTGAAGGTGGGGTGCAGGGAGTAGAAGTAGGGGCTTTTGGAAATGGCCAGGTACTTCTGAGTGGTCGAAAACCAGGGAACAGAGACATTACCAGATGGGGTCAGGAATGCTAGCCCTCCTGTAATGCAAGGCAGAATCCTACATAACAAAGATGTCAATTTCAAAATGCTAATGAAGCTCCTACCAAAAAAATAGGATAATAGAAATAATAGCAGATAAATGCATACAAAAGTGAATACCAGTATTAAATACTAGCATCTGCTTCATATTAACTGTGCAGAATAAGAACTCAGTCAAAGGAGACATGGGTGAAGAGGAGCTAGCATGTGTCCTTTCACAGATGGCTAGGAAAGAAAGAGGACGACATTCCAGGACTTTGAAGAACAGTATGGGTTCATTTTTGTTGAATAAGTAGGAAATCAAATGAAGCCAGATTATAAAGAGTCATATTTGGATGTGCATCACTTGTAGGAACAGGAAGATTTTCTGCTCATGATATGTTTCTACCTAAAATTCCTGGCGTGGCATGGTGGGCCTCTCTCCAGCTCCATCCCCATCACTCACCAGCTCCCACCCTAGAGTCTATTCTTGCGGTCCTAAATGGCTACTCTGGGCTTCCACATCTGATAGTTTCACCTCCAGACCATCTTTTCCGCTATCTGTATTAAAATTTATGACATAAAACTGTTCCTCATCTAAAATATGTTCAAATCTTATTCTTCCCTGGGCAGCTTTTCCTGTCCCCTGCTCTCCATGTGTGACACCCCACCTCAAGGTAAGCATGGCATGCGCACGGTCACTGCTGACCCTCCTGACACTCCCTCCCATCACTACATACATACTGCTCTAGGTGTCTGCCAACTTGTCTCTCCACAGACTGAATGGAGATTAAAATCAGAGTCTCCCTGGCACAAGGGTCAGTGGTTTTTCAGGTGGAAATAAGCATCCAAATCACCTGGTGAGTGTTTTTATAAAACAGATGCCCTGAAGTCCATGAAGCTGCAATTCTGTTGGTCACCCCCACGTATCTGCATTTGAAACAGACTTACAGTTCATTCTGACATGGATTCTAAATGAAAAAACCACTATACACAAAGTAACTTGCCAAGAAATCTCCCTTTCACAATAAGATTAAAATTTATTATTATTATTATTTTTTTTTTGGTGTGGAACCAGGGACTGAACTCAGGCCCTTGCACTTGCCAGGCAAGTGCTTATTCTACTGTAAACTTTATTATCTTTAATATAAACATTAAAAAATATTACTGTAATTCCTTTAAAAAGTAAATGCTCATGACTCCTATTATCTTGCTTAATGAGAAATACTTCAAACAGGTATTTCTAATTGCCTGAAAGGTAGCAATTTCATAATAGGCAGGGATAAGATGGTGCTAATTTCAGCCTATGGAAGAAGTACACATTTGAGAACTTTATACACTGCAAAGCCAGGAGATGAGAGGACTGATTTCATCAGTTGGCAACTCTGCTTATGACTAATGAAGGTATCTATAAGCAAATGACTGTGTGCACAGAAGCATTAATATTTGGAGTGGGTGACCGTTATGTTAAAACCATGTTGCATAAAGACGTACCTAGAGCGGAGTACACAAGTGACTAAAGTGAGGACATACCGAAGGCAGAAACAGCACTTAGGGCTCCCTCAGTAGTCCAGAGGGAGACAAAAAGGGCCTGCCTGCATAGGTGAATACAGCTGATAAATGCTGTAATCAAAGAAATGAAAGGAGAAGGACATATTCTAGAGGCATATTATCATGTAAAGTCAGTCAGATTTGGTGACTGTGAAAATTGTCTAACTGAATCAGACTCAAGACTCTAAGAGGACCCAGTGTTTGATTTTCTACTTAAATAGGGCCGTTCTGTTGCCATGGAAAGGAACACAGATTGTGATGCTTCACAGGAACTCCCTACAATCATCTGAAGAGTTGCAGTAAATAAAGGCTCAATACAGGGATCATTAGGCTTCTATTCGTTCACCCAGTTTTCCTAAGTCCTTGCTGTTGTTCTAAAATCTTTCTGCCCAACTGTACCAAAGCTGTACTAGCAAAGAAACCACAGAGCTAAACATTTCAGTCAACAAGTTTGTACTGAACATCTATTATAGAATCTCCCAAATCTCACTGCAAATCCACTTGCCTCTCTATGACCACAACTGCTAAACCCATCATTTCATTTTCTTTTGCTTTTTTCTAAAGTCAATGTGCAGCAAAGTACAAATTTATACCATTTATAAAGATACCATGTTTATAAAAATCCTGTCCTTTACAAAGTAGATTATCATATAACTAAGAAAAAGTGCTACTGACATTAATAAAGGGGTTGATAAATATTTAGGTGCAATATAATTAGAATGCTTTCATTATATAAAAAGAATTAGATTTTTTTTTTTTCAATTTGCAAAAAGTTTGTTATTTCTTTACAAGAGAGACATCTAGTGGCTGGCTTCTAAAACAGGACTACAGCTGTTAAATATGAATTCATACTGTTGTGCAGTAATATACTTTTATCTTAATTTTGTAGGCTTAGAAGAAATGAATAAGGAGTTAAAGAATCAAGGTAAAAAAAAGATGTCTTGAGAGGATAAGAACTCAGTAATTTTCTCTTTTTCTTTTTGTAATGTACTTAGCACAGGGTCTGCAGGGTCTAACTATACAGATCAGACTTGTGATCTTCCTATTTTCAGCCTCCCAAGAACAGGGATTACAGGTGTGCGTCACCATGCCCAGTTTAGTCTCCATCTCAGTGCCCTGGGAGTGGGGCTGCCATGGCAGGCCTGGGATTGGACCCCGGTCCCTGTGTCTGCCTAAGAAGGTACTTCAATCCGTTGAACTATCTGCCTGGCCCAAGAACTCAGTTTCTCTAACCTGAAAATGGGAGAATAGCAAGGAGAAGAAGTGGGCACTGAGTTTGTGTGGAAACAAACTGGGAAAAAGGAAGACAAAACATTGGAGCCTAAAGTTAATCTGGACATATAGACTGAGTGTTCCTGATACAAAAATCTAAAATGTTCTAATATTTAGACTTCTTGAATGTCATTTTGGTCCACTTCAGATTTTGGATATTTAGATTAGGGATGCTCTGTGGATATAATCTATGCAAATACCACAAATCCAAAAAATTCCAACTAATTTAGCTAAGAAATACTCAAGTATGATTGCTGGGAGGAATCTGTGATTCTAATTCATTCTTCTAATTGACAAGCTGAAAGGCATTTCCTGTGTACTTGACCACTGACTAAAACACGCAAAAAAATGAAATGAGACACTGAGGCAAGCACAAGACACATCATCTAAGAACTACTAAGTCACCAGCTTTGACACTGACAGTTTCTACCAGCAATGCTGAGAATGTTAGATAAGGATTAAAAACCCCACAAAATTTAAAATCCATGTATTTATGTAGTATAAAACAGCACAAAACTTTAACTCTGACTCCTTTCACTATTTTCCTTGAAGTAAATTTCTTATACTTCCAGCTCCCAGACCCACTAGCCCAAATAAACTTCTAAATATTACTCAGTCTGTGGCATTTTGCCACAGCAACATAAAGACACCTTCTCTACAAGTAACGACTGAGGCTGGGGAGATAGCTCAGTGGAATAAGTGCTTGCCTGACAAGTGCAAGGTCCTGAGTTTGATCCCTGGTACCACCTAAGTAAATAAATGAATAAATAAATAAATAAATAAATGTAACGACTGTTACTACTCTATAGTATAGTAGATTTTCCACTCAGTGCTTTCACTTGCTGCGGTTTGTTACCTACACTAAACTGGTCTGACAATACTATATTGAAAACCAAAGAAGTACCCAACTTGTAATTTTAAACTGCTCACTGTTGTATTGTGATGAAAAATCTTCCTTTTGTCCAAGTGTACTCACCTCATATAGGCTACCTACCCATAAGTCAGGGAGGAGGTATCATAGTAGGCACTGTGATCAGTTATTATGGTATTGCAGGACTTGTGTTCAATAAATGGTCCTTATTTTACTTAATGGACCCCAAACTGCAAGATTAGCAATACAGGCAATTTGGACACACCAATGAGAAGCCATACAGTGCTCCCTTTAAGTAAAAAGGGAAAAGTTCTTGCAAGAACTTAAGCAAGTGAGATTTTTGGACTTATGTGTAAAAATAAGAAGTATGTAATTCTTTATACCTATTTTAAAATATATTCTAATTTTTAAATGTTTTTTATAATATTCT
>NW_004524685.1:4085795-4087983 GCF_000260255.1 Octodon degus | reverse complement strand
AAAAAAAAAAAAAAAAAAAAAAAAAAAGAACTTAAGCAAAGAAAAAAATTATATGCTGCAGTTGCTAGAATCTAGAAGAAATCTATCCATGAGACTGTGAGAAAGAAAATCTATGGTAGTTTTGCTGTTATATATCAAACTGCAGAAGTTACAGTCATAGTATGTACATGCTTAGTTAAGATGGAAAGGTATAAAGTTTGTGAATAGAAGACATAATAGAAAATATGTTCTCACTGACAGCAATCTGTTGCATCAGAAAGTACTGCACTTCATTTCTACTCATTAGGTAGGCATTGTATTGTCTCACATCATTGCAAGAATGAGTACAGTATGTAAGATATTTTGAGACTATATCCTATTTTCCATTACAGCATTTTGCTATAACTATTCCATTTCATTACTAGTTATTACTAATCTCTCACTGTACCTAAGCTGTCAGTTAAACTTTACCACAGAGATACAAAATAAATACACTATATATTGTCTAAAACTATTTATTGGTTTCAGGAATCTCTTGGAGCTCTTAACTATGTCCCTGTAGACCACAAGAACTACTGCATAAGCATAAATGTATGTGGACCTTCTTTTTCTTTTTTTTTTTTTTTTTGCGGAACCGGGGATTGAACTCAGATCCTTGTGTTTGCCAGTCAAGTGCTTATCCTACTGAGCCATCTCCCCGGCCCCAGGACCTTATTTTTCACATAATGGTTGTATACAGTGAACATTATCCTTATTTGTATATCTATTCTTAGTATTTTTGATAATTGTTCCATTAAATTAGAAAGGTATGACAATCACTTCATTTTTCCAATGTATAGTTACTTATCAGTAATCCTTAGTAGATGGACTATTAGTTAAAAAAGTATGCTTTCTTGATTTGCCTGTTTCCTACTATTGACCTTACATTTGCAGTATGGTGAAGGATTATTTTAAATGTTTACAGAAACAGCAAAGACCATAATCTGAAAGCTCTCCCAATTGCACATATTAACAAATCTTTGAAAAATAGAACAAACTTAATGAACCTGTCAGAGAGTAAGAGAACTCTCCAGGGGCCAAGGAGAAACAACTGAAAACCACCTCTGAAAACTAAAGTGGAACTTATCCTAAAGGTCTTTCTTGGACAATCTTGAAAAACCAAAAAGCTTTTCTTTCAAAAGCCACAGAGTTACCTGTCTTGGGTTCATATAAACTGGAGACTTCAGACTAAAATCAATAAAACCAGTTAAAGGACGAACCAGAAAAATCCTACCCCCTGGAATAGGCAGATTACAAGGAAACCTAGATACCTGAGGTTCGTGTTTTAGAGAAAGCCAAGAAGGAGCCATGAGCAGAAACACAGAAAATTTTAATTATAAATATGTAACTGCAGCCTCCTCCAAAATGGATTTGGGCTTCAAACAACTACTACTCATATAGTTTAAGACACACTCATATGGAGATATTCTGGAGGGTCTCAATGTGGTCGCGTACACCTACAATCCTGGCACACTCAAGTGGCTGAGACAGGATTGCCTTGAATTTGATGCCAGGCTGGGCTACACAGTGAGATAAGCTCGTCCTGGACCACACAGTGAGATTCCCCCCATATTCCCAAAAAAACACCAAATGAAATCAAACCAAACGAACAAACAACCCAAACAAAACCCAAATCAAAGAATAGTGTCCTCAATAATGGTAAAAGAAATGAGAAAACAAAAAATAAATAACTGGCACTAAAATGTCACCTTAAGATTTTTTATATGCAACTAAACTATCATTCAAAAATAAGCATGAGGCAGAGGATTTTAAATACATAAAACTTTAGAACAAGCAGAACATGAATGAAACAGAAGATAGAATTTCGTACCTTGAAGAAAGCATTGCAGCTGATGAACACAAAGGGAAACATCTCTTAAAAATAACAAGCAATCAGGCCAGGGAGATAGCTCAGTGGAATAAGTGCTTACCTGGGAAGCACAAGGTCCTGAGTTCTATCCCCAAAAAAGTTTATTTTGGCCAGCCAAATAGCTCAGTGGATTAAAGCGCCTGCAAGTAGGCATAAGGGCCAGGGGTTCAATCCCTGGGCCTGCAGTGCTGGCTCTGCTCCCAGGACACGCTGAGATGGCAATTGAGACTGGGTGAGGTGGTATGAGCCTGTAATCCCTGTCCTTGGGAGGCTGTAAACAGGCAGATCACTATGAGTTCG